>NC_141151.1:54495130-54795130 GCF_053477565.2 Lygodium microphyllum
CATTGAAAGCTTCAAAATTACAGCATGTAAGCTTATAATTTTTTTGAATCAAATGAAAGGGATGCAGGAGACGCGGGAGAGGAGCACACACAATGTAGGTGTTGTCAACAATGTTATGACAGCCTTATTGCACTTTCATATATATATGAATAAAGAATATGGGTAGTCACTGTATACGGGCATGCCTAAGGGCCTTTTACCCCAACAACCTCACACTAAAAGGCCAATGGGCCAGGGAGTGAAAAAACAAAACAAATGAAAAGAGACAAGGTGAGGAATCATGACATCTCACCCAACGCCCAATTGGAAAGCAAGCTGTGCAATAAGTGTCGGGAATCTTCGAGTCCAAGATATCCAGGAGGCAAGTGATCCCATAGCTCCATACAACGGAGCAATCCAACACAACTCATGAGTGCAAGGCTTTACATCATCATCATCAGAGTAGCGCATAGCATGAGTGTGGAGCATACAAGACAGTGGAGAGCATCCAAACTCTCCAAAGTCAATCACTGAAAGAGGGCTAGCATCCCGAACACAAGTCAGACGGAGTCTCAAGATAGTATGTGGCCTCAGCAAAGCAGAAGACTGACATACAACTATAGAATCATCCATAAAGCGCACTGAACACGCATCAAGAGGCCTGAGAGGTGTCTGTGTCTCATAAAAGACAGTATGACGGCTGCATAGAACCTACTGGGTATCTAAATCCCAAAACCTATAAGTTGTAAAGTCACCAACTCCATAACCAAGGAGTATGCATCTGTGTGACATAGCCTCATGTGGCATACTGACAAATGCATGGCAGTCAAACATCCTCGAGTGATCAAAGGAGGGTCTCATGCCACTCCATGCCTCATGTGGAGTAAAAACAACCAAAGAGAAACACAACATCCGATTAACCAAGTAGATTGCCATCATAAGGGCCTCAGCCCAAAAGCCATAAGACAACCTAGCTGTGGTAAGCATAGAAGCAACCTTTGCCTGTAAAGTCGGGCACATGCCATGAGCAATCCCATAATACTGTGGGCATAAGAAATCAATGCCATATTGCTGACAAGAGATCTGTAAGCTAGGAGAGATGGCATGACTCTCATAATCCATCTACAAGCATCTAGGCCTGCTACTAGCAGAATCCATAAATATGTCAAGCATAGTAACAGCATCCTCAATTCGTACCAAAGGGTAAGCCCAAACATGGTGGGTAGCATGATCCATGAAGGTCACAAAATACGAGCTCCACCAAGTGATGCCAAGAGGAATATTTCACGGTGGATTCCGTGAGGTTTTACGATGGATTCCGTAAACTTTTATTATCGGGTCTCATACACAAAGTGGATTCTTTGTGCGAGAAGTTGATGGGGACACCTATCCTTTTCGGGCGTTTCGTTAATTTAGTGTGTATATGGGTGATTCCATAGCGGGTGATTCCGCAAAATACATATTAAATTAATAAACGTTTATGAGTTTAGAGTGCGCACTCGTGATAAATTAAGGTTAGGATTGATTTCTAACCAATTGATTTATTTATGTAGCTGAAGACTGCTAGGTATTCACTTTTGTTGGTTTAATTGTATTATTTTACTAACGATTGTGAATGCTTCAGTTGATGTGTAGAGATAGCAGCAGTGGCGGAGGAAAGCATTGGAGGATAGCGTGTATTCGAGTTATCACCTATATTTTGATAGGCGCATACCTTAGGCATGGTGCCTATATTTTGTCGCCTATTTATCAAGGCGTTGAACATTTATTTACTATTTTTGTATGCGCATGGACACACGATTATGATATTTGTATTTGGACATTGTATTGGGTATGCCTAACTTCTTAGGCGCCCGCCCATTAGCTTTATTTCTATTTGGCACTAAAGCAAACTCAAAAGCCAAAAGCGTGCTATTTTGTAATTTGGGCTATTATTTGAGCTTGAAGATGATTAATACATAAAATACATGCTTTGTGGAGTGCTCACACAAGGCATGGGGGGAGATTGCACCCAATTGGTCTCTTGTTCATGTCGTGCATGCTTTCTACCTTGAGTTTTGTGCAAAAAGTAGAGTTCTTTTGTTCTTGGAGACCTTCTGACGCTCACTATGCGCGCTTACGACATCCGATCTGTGCACAAGTGGTATCAGAGGAAAGCTGAGATCGAGAGCTTCCAATCGCTACCCATATTGCGCGAAGGAAGAGCTCCTAGAACGATCAAGCTCTACAGTCACTTTCATTGCAAACGGTCGATACGGGTGGATTCCTGGTGGTCAAGAACCTCTGTCTACAGGCTCTGATCGCGAAGGACCGGCCTGAGGAAGCGGAGGACCACTTCTACATCTCTCACTATAAGTCATTTTTTTCCACAGTCACAATAAGCTTCTTCCATAATTAAAAGTTCTTAAGCTTTAAAATAAAGCTTAGTAAGCTTTATAAGAAGCTTAAGAAGCTTCAATCTGCAAATCGGCGGCAGCAGCAGGTCTTCAACGTGATTTTCGATGACGAAAACGGTCCCCCCCCCCTCAAAAATCGTCGACTCTTCAATTTTAAGCTTAGTCATCTAAGCTACAAGTCACTAATCTTCTAAGTCTTCAAAGTCTGCAAGTTCTGCAAGTTCAAATTTACCTACTCTGCAAGTCCTGCAAGTCTACAGAGATCAAAATTGACTTATCTCAAGTACTCCCATAAGGACTATTCCTACGCAGAAGCACAGAACTACAAAATTGTTCCCTGGAAGACTCTGTTCGCATACACAGACTTGCTAAACCAGTTTCAACACATGCAGAAGGATGACGGAACAAAATATGGATGATTTAATGGCTGAAGGCGATCTTCCTGAACCTACGATGGAACAAAAATTGGATTTAATTATGATGTAGCTTGATGAGAACGAAGAGCCCGACAAGCTTTGCAAGTTCAATTGGCCAATTTGCAACGATCTGCCACCAACAAAGATGGACCACAACCCGAAGATCTTATCCGACGTACCATCGATGTGACGCTCGAAGCTCAATCCATCCACAAAGAAACAAAGATAAGTAAAAGAAATTTCAAATTCCGTACTTTCAATGGAACTCAAGATGGAAAGACTGTACTTGCATTCATCAGTCAGTTTGATGATTACTTTCATGAAGAGACATACGCTGGAAAAAACAAAATTAAATGTGTCACTAATCATTTAGTCGATCGGGCCTCTCTTTGGTGGACCATGGCTCGCAAGAGCATTGATTGTCCCACTACCTGGGAGAGTTTCAAAAAGAAGTTTCTGCAGAATTTCCTTCCTCCTCAATTCCATGAAAAAGCCATAAAGCAATGGGATCTTATACAGCAAAGAGATCGTGAGCCTATTTCTCAATACACCAAACATTTTTGGAATGCCTTACTGCAACTCCGCATGCTTGAAGACGTACATGAAGCGACTCACAAGCACAAGTTTATGTCTGGATTACTTGGACATTACTACGCTGAAGTCAATATGTTCAAGCTTACAACCCTTGAAGATGCAATTTCTCTGGCTCATGACACTAAAGACAAGATTTGAGGAAGAGACAAGCGTCCACAGCAATTTCAAGCAAATGGTAACTATGGTTCTACGCAATTCAATTTAAAATTTAGAAGATTCAATCAAAGTCGTTTTCCTTCATCATCTTTCCATAAGTCTTGGGCAAAACCACCTGCTTTACCATCAAATACCAATCCAAACCCTAAGCCATCTTCACAGCCAAATCCCAATATTCCTAGACTTCCTGCCATTGCCAACAATGTATCCAAAGCTAAACCTATAGTGTGTTACAAATGCCATCAACTTGGACATCTAGCAGCCAATTCCCAATCAAAGAAGCCATCTGTCCATATCAATTATCTTGGAGCAATGGAAGATGAAGAACGTGAGGAAATGCCTGACTTTACGGAAGATGAAGACGACATTGCTACTCTTTCAGATACTTTACCAGGTATGCCAACTCCACATTCTTTGTTGACAATGAAATGTTTAGTGCATGGAAAAGAAAAGATTATTTTGCATGATGATGGTAGTACACATGATTTTATTTATGCAAAGTTAGTGAAAGAATTGAAATTACAAACTGTTTCTACGCATTATCGCATTAAAGCAGCATTCTTAGGCACAAGGTATAATGGAACACAAGAGGTGCATGGCTTAGAAATTAAAATTGGTGAATATACTGAAAGAAGGAATTTCCTAATTATACCTTTGCAATCTAGCGATATTATCTTAGGTATGTCTTGGCGTCATCAGCATAATCTTGACATAGATTATTCCACGCATTCAATTAAAATTCATTTTCAAGGAAAACAAATTACATTGCATGGTATGCACGCATCTAATAATTTTTCACTGCTTACTCATAGTCAAGCTAAACGTGCATTACGTAAAAGTAGTAAATCTTATTTAATTTGGATGAGTGAACTTCAAGCTAAAGAAAAACATATGCATCCTAGGCATAAAGAATTCCTTGCACAATTTAAAGATTGTTTTGCTGAAGATTTACCACCTGGACTACCACTTTCATGTCCTGAAGATCACAAAATAGATTTAATTCCTGGTACACAACCACCATGTAAAGCACCATATAGGCATAATCAGATTGAACAAAAAGAAATTCAAAATCAAGTAGAAGAATTGCTAAATAGAGGATTAATTAGACCTAGTAGTTCTCCATTTGGTGTACCTGTTTTATTGGTAAAGAAGAAGAATAATACTTATCGCATGTACATTGATTATCGTGCCCTGAATAAAATTACTGTAAAGAATAGATATCCGATTTCTAGGGTAGATGATCTCATGGATAAACTACAAGGTTCTGCCATATTCAGTAAGTTAGATCTTAAATCTGGTTATCATTAAGTGAGATTAAATAAATCTGATATATTCAAAACTACATTTAGAATACAATTTGGACATTATGAATTTCTAGTGATGCCTTTTGGATTGACTAATGCACCTGCTACATTTAGCCGAATGATGAATCGCATATTTTTGAAATATCAGCATTGTGTTATAGTATTCTTTGATGATATCTTAGTATTCAGTAAAAATGAGAATGAGCATTATGAACATCTGTCTTTAGTTTTCAAGTTGTTGAAACATTATCAGTTGTATGCTAATCCAGAAAAGAGTGAATTCTTTCAAAGAGAAATTGAATATCTAGGTCATATTGTGTCATCAGAAGGTATTAAGGTTGACCCTAAGAAGATAGAAGCAATATTAAACTGGCCCATACCCAAAAATGTGCATGATTCACATTCTTTTCTAGGTCTTGCTAGTTTTCACAAGAAGTTTGTGCGAAATTTTTCATTACTTGCCTTGACTTTGACTAAACTTTTAAAGAAAGGTATTGTTTATCATTGGTCTGATAATCAACAAAAATCTTTTGATTTACTGAAACATGCATTAACCCATGCTCCTGTATTACAACTACCTGATTTCAATAGACCATTTTTTTTAGTAGTTACTGATGCTAGCGGATCTGGAATAGGAGCTATACTTATGCAAGATAATCATCCCATAGCCTACTCTAGCTATAAACTGAAACCATCCAAACTTAAATATTCCACTTATGATAAGGAATTGTTAGTTATTGTACAAGCCTTACGTCAATGGAAACATTACTTAATGGGTTCTGAGTTTATGATTAAGACTGACCAACAAAGTATTAGACATCTCCTTAGTCAACCCCAAATCTCTGACAGACATATCAAATGGGCAGCTTTCATTCAGAGTTTTCATCCCCTTATCCAATATCAACCAGGAAAAGAGAATGTAGTAGCCGATACTTTAAGTAGAAGACCGACCATTCATAATATTTCTGTCATATCCTTTGATTCTCTTATCCCTATGAAAGATACTTATCATCAGGACATTACTTTTCAAGTTGATTGGAATAAATTAGTTGGAAATAACTGGATTCCTATTGATTCACTGTCTTACAATGATGGATTCATGTTTTATGAAAAGAGATTATGTGTTATAGTTCCATTTAGATCATTTGTTTTGAATGAGATTCATTGTCCTCCATATCAAGGTCATAGAGGTATTATATCTACTTTGCGTACATTGACTGAAGATTTTTATTGGCCACATATGGACACTGATGTATCTAAATTTGTTTCTGAATGTTTAGTTTGTCAAAGAGTTAAGAGACATCATGGTAAACAGTATGGTTTACTAATGCCTTTATCTATTCCATCAAGACCATGGGAACAGATTTCTATGGATTTTATTACTGGTTTACCTAACACTAAAGCTAATCATGATATGATTTGGACTGTTGTAGACAGGTTTAGCAAACAAGCATATTTCATTCCATGCAAGAAAAATTTAACTGCATCTCAAGTAGCTCAATTGTTTTTTAAAACTGTTTTCACTAATCATGGTTTACCAAAAGTTATTATTTCTGATCGTGATTCTAGATTTTGTAATCATTTTTGGATTACTTTTTTTGCTAACTTAGGAACAAAGATTGATTTTTCATCTGCATTTCATCCTGAAACAAATGGTCAAACAGAAACTACTAACAGTACTATTTTAGATCTTTTACATGCATACACTATTTCTAAACCACACACATGGGATACACATCTACATTTACTTCAGTTTGCATATAACAATACACCACACACAGCTACAAAGAAAACACCGTTTGAAGTGATTTATGGTTATAGATTGTCTACACCTGTTGCATCTTTATCAAATAGAATTCAGAGTGCTGATGATATTGCTAACATGCACACTACTATTTTTGATAAAGTTAAAGACATGATTGCCAAAGCCCAGCAATCATATACAAAGCAAGCAAATAAGAAAATACAAGCCATGAATTTCAAAGTTGATGATTATGTTTGGTTAAGAATAGAAAAACGTAGATTACAAAGTGTAGATAAACACCCAGTTGTGAAATTAGCACCTAGATTCTATGGACCATTTAAGATCATTCACAAAATCAATGACAATGCATTTAAGTTAGAACTACCACCACATTGGAAAATTCACAACACCTTTCATATTAGTTTATTACGACCCTTTAGAGGCCAATTACCTGTACACCCTGTCTGCGAAAACCCACCTTTGTTAGATGAAGAGACTGAAATCCTTGAGCCTCAAGCTATCATAGATACTGACTTTATGACCACTAGAATTGGCCGTAGATATTCTAGATATTTGGTCAAGTTTAAAAAGCATCTTGTTGAAGAGGCCCAATGGATACATGCTAGAGACTTAAATGCTTTCCCCACTCTGTTGGCTCCACATTGAGCTAATAGCAATTGAGGACAATTACTATCCCACCCCGGGGGTATGATGCCAGGAGGCATATTTCATGGTGGATTCCGTGCCACGGTGGATTCCGTGAGGTTCTACGATGGATTCCGTAAACTTTTATTATCGAGGCTCATACACAAAGTGGATTCTTTGTGCGAGAAGTCGATGGGGACGCCTATCCTTTTCGGGCGTTTCGTTAATTTAGTGTGTACATGGGTGATTCCATAGCGGGTGATTCCGTAAAATACATATTAAATTAATAAACGTTTATGAGTTCAGAGTGCGCACTCGTGATAAATTAAGGTTAGGATTGATTTCTAACCAATTGATTTATTTATGTAGATGAAGACTGCTAGGTATTCACTTTTGTCGGTTTAATTGTATTATTTTACTAACGATTGTGAATGCTTCAGTTGATGTGTAGAGATAGCAGCAGTGGCGGAGGAAAGCATTGGAGGATAGCGTGTATTCGACTTATCACCTATATTTTGATGGGCGCATACCTTAGGCATGGCGCCTATATTTTGTCGCGCCTATTTATCAAGGCGTTGAATATTTATTTATTATTTTTGTATGCTCATGGGCGCACGATTATGATATTTGTATTTGGACATTGTATTGGGTATGCCTGACTTCTTGGGCGCCCGCCCATTAGCTTTATTTCTATTTGGCACTAAAGCAAACTCAAAAGCCAAAAGCGTGCTATTTTGTAATTTGGGCTATTATTTGAGCTTGAAGATGATTAATACATAAAATACATGCTTTGTGGAGTGCTCACACAAGGCATGGGGGGAAATTGCACCCAATTGGTCTCTTGTTCATGTCATGCATGCTTTCTACCTTGAGTTTTGTGCAAAAAGTAGAGTTCTTTTGTTCTTGGGGACCTTCCGACGCTCACTACCCGCGCTTACGGCATCCGATCTATGCACCACCAAGTGATTGGGAAGGCATAGGTCCATATACTACAACATGGACTAGATCTAGAGGAGCATGCCTCACATGATCACCATAAGCCAAAGAGGCTCTACACAGACCATGAGTACAATGAGGGCAAGTAGCATGGGGAAGAGCAAGAAATAAGCCCATATCACATAAAGTATCCATCTCAGTGTGGTACATGGCCTACGCGACAATGCCATAACAATGCATGTGGTATCTACGTAACTGCAACCATAGAATCTCCCACATGAGAGACATGCACTACGTAATCACTGCCATGTCTAGCACCTCTAGCCAATACCAAGCAACCACGACGGATTTCCCATGAAGTATCCCCAAGAGAGACATAATATCTTGCACCATGTAATTGACTGACAGAGATCACGCTCTTATTGAGCGTAGGTATATGCAAGACATCACGAAGCATAAGAGAAGACCCATTTGGCAAAGCCAAGTATATATCCCCTGTACCAATAATATGACAATCCTGCTCAAGGCCCAAAGAAATACATTTGTCAACCTCCCTGTAAGAAGAGAACCAAGCTCTATGCGGAGTAACATGACAAGATGCCATACTGTCTAAAAGCCAATCAAAGGTATAGGCCATATCACTGAGCAAGTAATCTGTAGGGTGACATGATCCCAGGAGTCTAGGCTCAGCTGCATCATCATGGGTAACTACATGCACCATATTACTATCAACAGTGGTCTCACCTAGTGTGTCACTGACTTTGCTCTCATGTTTAGTGCGACGCAATCTTTTCTGCTCTCTAATCCACTTGAAGCATTTACACTTCACATGCCATGTCTTTCCACAATGAAAGCAAACAAAACCTGTAAAACCTTTAGAAGAGGACAACTGCTCTGTAATAGCATGAGTAGGGCTGTCCAATACATCCAAGGAGCTCAAAGAATCAGGGGAACTCTCATCAGAGAGAACAGGCTCATCAAGAGGACTGTCTACATGACTAGAAGAGCTGGAAGTCGTCATAGCATATTGCAAAGGGGGCTCATCCAAATCAGAAGGGGAGAACACAAAGGCATCAACTACGGATGCAAAAGCTCCCACACGGACAAGCCTAGCAAACAAAAGCATGACATATCCAACCACTGTAGCTCGCAGTCATAAAAGCATAATATCTCAAAGCCATAAATTCATAAGCATCCCCCAAAACATAAGAGTATACATAACTTTGTAGTGTCTCATACCATGTACTAACATACATGTCCAACTAAAAACTGCAAGTGGCAAATAAACCTACAAGAATCAAGCTCCAATAAAAGCCCAAATATTTGTGTAAAAGCATCCACATAAGAGGCTCTATAAAATACATAGCAGTAGGCCATGTGCATACACGGGTGGCCATAAAGATCAACAACTCCCTGACATACACGGATAATAGCAGCCCAAATAGCATAGATGCCACACAATAGAGAAGCAGGACGGCCATAATTGTAAATCCCAAGCACTATCCAAGTCCACTGATCAGTAAATATCCCGCATATCAAATGCAAACAACCAATCACAGCTCAATAGGCAACTGCTAAAACAAGGGAGCAGTCACTGCTCAATACTTAAAAGTGCATCCAAGTAATAGCCAAAATCTGCAAGAGTTGGTGAAGATGAGGTTCAAGAGCTTGACTTGAATATTGAAGGAGAGCCCAAACCTATCAAGGTTAGTATTTTTGTTAAGGACAATTTCAAGCAGGATCTAATTCAGTTGTGCAGAGAGTTTCGAGATATCTTTGCTAGGGATTACACAGATATGAAAGAATTTGACCCAGTTGTGTGCCAGTATAGGATGAATTTAAAGAAAGATGCTAAGCCCATTGTTTAGAAGAGGTATAGAATGAATCCTAATTATGCCAAACAGGTCAAGGAAGAAATTGACAAGCTCCTGAGAGTTGGGTTCATCAAACCAATCAATGAGGTTACTTGGTTATCTCCTATTGTTGTGGTGCCAAAGAAGAATGGGAAGATCAGAGTTTGTGTTGATTATCAAAAATTAAATGCAGCTACTATTACTGATCCTTTTCCGCTTCCTTTTACCGATTCTCTCTTAGACGATGCGGCAAGTCATGAGATATATAGTTTTCTGGATGGGTTTTCAGGATACAATCAAATCAGGATGCATCCGGAAGACATGGATAAGACAGCTTTCATCACAGAGTGGGGAGCTTATGTTAGCACAATTATGAACTTTGGGTTGAAAAATGGACCGCCTGAGTTTCAGGGAGCTTCTCATAAGACATTTGAGCCTTATCTAACAACTTTTATGAGGGTCTTTATTGATGATTTTTGTGTATTTGGTAGCAGGAGAGAGCATCTCAAACACCTTAGGTTATGCTTTCAGAGATGCAAAATGTTTGGTATGTCATTAAATCCTTTCAAGTCAGTCTTTGCAGCTAAAAGGGGTGTGTTGTTGGGTCATATCTTGTCAGAAGAAGGCATGAGTATTGATCCCAGAAAGATTGCAGCTATTCAAAAAGCTAAAGCTCCAAGTAATGTGTAGGAAGTCATGAGGTTTGTGGGCCAAGTTAAGTGGCACAGCGGGTATTTAAGGTACTTATCACATATTTGTTCTCCTCTTACAACTCTCACTAGGAAAGGGATGCAGTTTGTTTGGAGGGAGGATCAGGAGAAAGCCTTCAGTATTCTTAAGAAAATGTTGGTGGTGGCTCCAATCTTGCAACCTCCAGCATGGGATTTACCTTTCCATATTTTTGTTGATGCATCTCATTTGGATGTGGAAGCTGTTCTAATGCAGGATAAAGTATTTGGTTGGTACAGACCAATTTATTATGCAAGCAGGAGATTAAGTACTACTGAAAAAACTATTCGGTAACTGAAAGAGAAGCACTTGGAATGGTTTTTTCAGTGCAAAAATTTAGACATTATTTGCTGGGCAACCCAGTCATCTTTCATGTTGACCATCAAGCACTCTTGTTTTTGGTAAGTAAGCCTCAATTGACAGGTAGATTAGCAAGATGGATGTTGCTGTTACAGAGTTTGATTTCAAAATTGTTCATACTCTTGGGAAAGAGCATGCTATAGCTGATTATTTAAGTCGATTGGAAAATGGTGATTTTGAAGTTGGAGTTTCTGATCAATTACCTGATGCTGAACTTTTTGAGGTTCAGGTTCTTGATCCTGATTCATATTATGATCAGATGCTGCATTTTCTGAAGTCATGCATTATGCCTGCACACCTTTCAGCAGATCATAGGAGGAGGTTGGCACTAAAGAGCAAAATGTTTCAAGTTATTATGAATACATTGTACAGGAGGGGAGTTGATAATATCTTAAGAAGGTGTGTTCCTGAGTTTGAGCAATCAGCAGTGTTACATGAAGCTCATGCCGGACTATCAAGAGGTCATTTCTCTGGAGAGATTACAGGCAGGAAAATACTACAAGTAGGGTTATGGTGGCCTACTATGTTGAAAGATGCTCATCAATATGCCAAAGAATGTTTGCAGTGTCTCAAGGAAGGTCAACCACTTGACAGGGATAGGATGCAAGATCATCCTGTGTTGCCACTTGAGCCATTTCAAAAGTGGAGGATTGACTTTGTTGGTCCCATTAAACCAGCTGCAAAAAGGACAGGTAACAGATACATTTTAGTTTGTACTGATTATACTACTAAGTGGGTTGAAGCTCAGGCATTAAAGGATAATAAGGCAGCAAGTGTGGCAAAGTTTTTGTACTCTAATGTTATGACCAGATTTGGCTGTCCTATTGAGTCAATCAGTGATCGGGGGAAGCATTTCCTGAATCAAGTGATCAGAGAACTGACTATCAGGCATATGATTCTCCACAAAAATTCTACTCCTTATCATCCTCGGGCTAATGGTCAAGCTGAAAGTTCCAACAAGATTTTACTTCGTATTTTGAAGAAAATTGTTGAAGACAATCGGGAAGATTGGGATATTAAACTTGATTCAGCATTGTGGGCTTTCAGGACAGCATATAAAGTTGCAACCGGACTTACACCTTTCAGGCTGGTTTATGGCCTGGAAGCAGTTGTTCCTATGGAATTTGTAGTTCCAAGTCTGAGAGTTGTTGTTTTGAGCAAGATGGATCCTGAAGAATCTGTGCAACATCGATTAGAGCAACTTCTAAAACTAGAAGAGGACCAGATATTAGCAGCTTATATTACTGGAGTCACACAATAGAGGAGACATGCATGGGTTAATAGACATGTCAAGAAGAAAATTTTTTAGGAGGGAGATTGGGTTGTAGTGTATAACTCTCACCTTGGCAAGTTTCCTGGTAAGTTAAAGCTCAGGTATGCAGGTCCCTTTGTCATTTTCAGAGACATGGGTCAGCGTACCTTTTTGTTGCAGGACTTGCAAGGGAAGGTTTTACAACCTGCAGACTAGATTTAGGCTTAAGAGATTGGTACAACCTTATTATTACAATGTTCATGTTATCATTCAAAATGGGACAAAAGAATCAGTTATTGGTAGTTACATGTGTGAATGGTTTAAATCTCATGATGTTGAAGTGACACTTAGCACAAAATAGGGTGGACTGAGAGAGGACTTGGACTTTGGCATGCAAATGGAAAAGGGCATGTTTTCTTTTGAGGGTTTCTCCCCTTCTCCACTCCTGACTCATTTTCGGCCTGCAACTCTTACCGCCATGATGTATACCCGTCACTCTTCAACCCGGAAGCTGTCTCTGACCAAGCGCAGCCGTCAGGAGGATGACGATGATGAGCTTTATGTGGCCAGCGATGATGACAAACCGGTGCAGCAGGGAGACAAAGAGATAATGCCGTCTAATGCTTCAGCTCTTTCCAGCCCTAGTGCTGTTGGTACTCCCTTCGTGGACTCCAACTTGTATTTGAATGTTGAGGCTGAGATTCACCGATTATGGTTTAAAAAAATCGGGTTGTATGCTTATGCCCGTTTGCCTTGGGATCGATGGACATCAAATGTGCATGCTTCAATCCAGATGGATATTTTGCGGCACTCAAATTGTAAAATTGCAGGTCGTCTTGAGTTAACTCCTGCCATTGTCAGTGAAGTGTTTGCTCTTCCTATGAATGATAATCCGATTGCATATCGGTGTATCGAAGATCAGATGCAATATGTTTTTGGTGAACCAGTTGGACCTCGGAATATTTATGTCCTGAAGCGCATTGATGGTGTCAAGAAATTGCAGTTGTGGTGGTTTATGGAGTGTTTTATGATGTTTATCAAGACCGATAGTATTGCTCATGATACTTATGGCATTCTTTATTATGCAGAGCATTTGGGGATGTTGAATTGGGTAGGCCTTATGTTTGATAGGCTCAAGGCTGAAATCAAGATCTCCAAAACTAAGAAGATTTTTCAGAAATCTCGGATGGGTTGTTTTCTTGCAAGTTTGTATGAGCATGCACGGGTCTTGTATCTCGAGCTTACAGCTAAGTATTTGCTGGAAAAGGATGTTGCTTCTTTGGTTGAAGATGTAGTGGAAGTTGATCATAAAGCTGATGTTTCTCAGGAGATTAAAAATGTCAGTGATGCTCATGATATGTTTGATGGTGATGCTGCAAAACAGGCTATTTATAGTGACTTCAAGCAGGTTGGATATGATGAGGCATATGCTAAGCAGATTGCTTCTGAATTTGTTAAGGGGGGTCATAAGGATGCAGGTGTTAAAGATGTACTTCACGTTGGTAAACAAAATGATGGGAATGATGCTTTTAAAGTAGATGGCAGTCTTTAGGCAAAGAAAAAGCAGAAAATTGGAAAGATATGGTTGAGGAGTCGGTCTACATCAGTGGAGAAGAAGCAAGATGCTAATTTTGATGCTCGGAATCCTCTTTGTGATGACTTTGGTATTCAGCCAGGTGGCTGAAGGTTCAACCGACATACCTTCGGTTTCAACTGGTTCTGGGATGCATGATGATCACGTTGGTAGTCTTTCTAATGCTGTTGGAGTTATGTAGAAACTCATGGTATATTTCCAGGATTTTGATAAGTGCAATGCCTGGACTACTATTCGGATTACTGATATGCAGGTTCAGTTGGCTGCCAGGCAGAAGGCAATTGAGGACTTGACTCAGCAGGTGCAGCACAAGCAATCCGAGTATGATGCATTGAAATTGGATCTTAATGGTAAAATTATGCATTTGCAGCAGCTGTTGGATAAAAATAAAATGTCTACTACACTTTTTGAAAAATGGACTAGTGAACTTAAGGATCAATGCTTGGAGGAAATGCAGCCTTTTATGGGAAAACATGTTTAACTCCTGGTTGATTATCAAATGTTGTTGGAAAGATATCAGCCATTGAAAGAAGTTGAGAAGTAGATCTTGAGTAATGTTGAGGTTGAAGTGGATGCTTCAGTGATATTGAAATCTGATTTTGAGGATATTCGAAATGCATTGGTGAATGATGTTAAACTTGCATGGAAAATGGTTGCCGATAGGTTTGAAGGCATGATTTCTCGGTCTTATCATATGCTTCAGAATGCCTTTGTGTCTGCAGATTATGAGGATGTTATGCATGACACAGCCACTTTGAAATTGAAAGTGCAGGAATTGGAGGCAAAATGCATGGATGTCACTACAAAATTGGAGAAGGCTATGGATGCAAAAAGAGCAAGTGAAGAGCATGTAGCTACTTTGTTGCAGCGTAGAGACTTTTGATCTGATGATCATGATTCTCTGATTCAGGAGGTGGTTCATACACTTCATCAGGATTTTTCTGCTATAGATCATGAGCCAGTTCAGAATCATGATGTTGATGCTGTGTCATGCCAGAAGTTTCCATGCACGGATATCATTCCCTATACTCTTAGATCTTACTAGTTGTTACTTTGGATGTAGTTTTGTTTTGTTCATGATACATTTTGATCATCTCACTGACTCTTAGAATCAATTATGCAATTGCATAAGAGGATTATGAGTATCCTAGAGGGGCTCTACTCATGATAGCTCAGTGCGGCATGTCAAGGGGTGCAAGGCCTCTGGCAAGGCATAATTGTGTTCTTTGAGTAAGTTCTTCATCATATCTAGTCTTCATATGTTCAATTAGCTATCTACATGCTTGTGGGTTCGAGTCATGACTGGCCCAGTCATCCACCGGGCTGTGCCAAGTGTTAGGGCTCGGATTCTACCATTTATTTAGTACTATTTCATACATTAGTATTAGTATGCATGTAGTCTTTTGGGTCAGCATATGTAAAGCAGTCTTTATACTTCATATGATGTGTCGCCTGAAAGTCAAGGTGCAAGTCCAAAACATCAGGCAGTTGTATTCAAGTAGTTAGTTTTTGATCATGAATGGAATATGACTATGGGCAGGGCTCAGGAATGGCTGCTGATGTTTGATCCTATCATTTTCTTATCGTGTCTTGAATGTTAATGTTATTCTCTTTCATGTTATTCAATCAATGATGATTATGGTGAACGAAAACAGTGTTGTGTTCAATGATCAATAATTTATGTTGGTGAGCATGATGTTTGCTCTACATTTGAATGTATTTCCTAAATATTATGTGGAGATGAAGGCTAGAAATCTATTCAAGGAGTTTCTTTTCAATATTGTTGTGTATTCAGGCAGAATGATGTTTCGTGACTGTTATGGTGTGTTGGAAGGCCAAAACACACAAGGAGCAACCAATTCAATGGCGCATATGATGAATGCTATGCATAAAGTTTTGAGGGAGTATATTCCTCAGTTGACCTTACCCTTTCTTGATGATGCACCAATCAAAGGATATGATATCTATGAGAAGAATGAAGAGTTGAATGAGCATGGATGTAGAAGATTTGTGGCTGATCATATTGTTGATTGTGATAGGATTTTGAGCCGTCTTGAAGAAGTGCATTTGACTCTATCAAGAGAAAAGTCAGTTTTTGGAGTGGAGGAAGTATTAGTTGACTTCTCCATGTTGTAAGTTATTTTCTTACTACTAAAATCCCTGTTACAACAGTTGTACCTATAGTAACAACAGCTGCATACTCATTCCCTGCTATCATAAAGTCATTTTCAGCACCTATCACATCGTCCTCTTCATCTTCCATCAGCTCCTCTTCATCTTCAAACCTTGCTCGTGAAAGCATGCTAGCCATGGGGTTTTCTCTACCTGCAATATGCTAAAATTCGGGGTTAGGTGACTTTACATAAATTCACAGTAGCATGGTAATATCAGGAATTGAGCAATTTACTATCATGCCCAATAGAGGTAGACAATTAGTCTCTACCACTACATGAGCTCCCATTAAATACTCCCTATCACACTTAACGGCTGTCTACACCCCAAAGTTCTCTTTTGACTTGAGAATACCATCGTTGTTGTTCATTGAGGACCTTTTCTCCAAACCGAATGGCATACCTATTCCCATCAGCATCATCCTAACCAATTGGAATTGTATCCATCGTGAGAATGATAGGCTACTCATTCTCATAATTTTCTCTCTTTAGTGTTGGACTGAAATCAATAAGCTCTTTAACTTATGAATAGCCTTCATATGTTGTTTACCCCACCAAAACTTTTGCCATTTTCTCAAGAGCTGATATAAACTTTCAACCACATGAGCAAAATGCGGAATCCATATCAAGTAAAAGACACATGCACCCAGAAATATTCTCACCTCGGATACATTCGAACATGTCTCCTGCATCTTGCTTATGGCATCAATATTTATTGGTGAGGGCCTTCTTCCATATGCAGGCCAATATCTCAGCCTCATGACAAAGAAGGCTGAGTAGTCTGAATCTTAATTCAAAAGGATTAAAAGAAAATCCTATGGGTTTTTCTTGAAAGACGGATATTTATGGAACCATGCAAAGAAAAAGAGAGGAGCTCCAATACTACATGTATTGGGAGATAGGGCTTCTCAACAATAGGTGATGCAAGAGTTTCATGAAAGCTTATGGGCTTGACATAGAGGAGTTTGGGGCACATTTTCCAATATCAAAGAGAATTATTGGTGGCAAAACATGTATAAAGATGTGGAGCATTATGTGAAATCATGCAATGTCTGTCAGATGTATTACATGGTAAAGCATAGAGATGGGTTGCAACCGACCTATCCATTGTCTATGCATTAAAAATGGGTAGTTGATTTTGTTACCATGCTTCTACAGGTTTATGGAATATGATATATCTTGTGCTTGCATGAGAAGACTTGACAAATCAAGTGGAAGGTTGAGCTCTTAGTACAAAGACTACTAAAGCAGTTTGCAGGTTCTTATTGGAAGAAGTCTTTTGCACGTATGGTTGTGTTGGTAAAGTGGTTGTAGATAGAGGAGAATTGGATGCGAATGAGGCTCATGACTTCTTTTCATGATTGGGTATCAAGCTGGCTTTAACTTCAGCCTACAATCCTGAAGCAAATGGCAAAAGCAAAAGAGGTCATCAGCCTATCATTAAGGCATTAGCAAAGTCATGCAAGGGCAGGATGAAAGAATGGCCAAGAATGTTACCCTTTGCTTTATGGGTTGATAATAGGACCACGCATAGTGCAGTTACAAGATATATGCCTGCTAAATTAATGTAAGGAAAACAATCAATCATGCCTATTGAGGAGACTATTGCTACTTGGAGTGTTCTACCATGGGAAAAGGGTTTGAATAGAGAAGAATTGTGGGTCCTACACATTAGACAGTCAGAAAGAAGGCCTGAAGACATTGAGATAGCCATGAAAAAGTTGAAGACTACAAGCATCAAGAACAAGAAGATGTTTGACAAGCGACACAAACTTTAACCACGAGCTATACAAGAAGGGAACTGGGTTCTGGTTTATGACAGCAGCTTGGAAAATCAACATAGTGCTAGTCAGAAGATGGAAAAGCGGTGGTTTGGTCCATATGTGGTAAGGTTTGTTTTTGATAATGCTATCTATGCATTAAATGAGATGGATGGGACATCTCTAAGGATTCTAGTGGGCTGGAAAACATATCAAGTTCTTTAAACGTAGGGATTCTTCATCATATGAGTTGGAGTTGGATACCGAGCATGAACATGAGAATATGGAAGAAGAAGAGGTAGAAGATGAAGATATTGACATGGCAGAGGATACTTCGTCTGACACTGCAGATCCGTAAGACTTTGGCACATGTTGGAGGATGTGTAGGAGGGGGTGGATGTTGTGTCGATGCGTGGTCACAATGTGAAAAAATCTAGAGTGCATCGTCATTCGGCTTTCTTATTGATCTAGAGAGCCAATGCCATATTAGTCATTAATGTCAGTGTCCATAGTGTGGATGGTTCAAAAATACTAGATTTTTGAAAAAATTTAGTCAAATTTTGATATTTTAGATATTATCTCTTGTAAATATCTAAAAATTGTAGACAACTTCTAGAATAAGTTGACATGTAAAAGAAAACAAGTGGCTTTCAGCCATTTTTGGGGGATTTTATGCAAAAAGAAGGATTGACAAAATCGTGTGACGCACAATCGCAGTTTTTAGGCAGTGAGAACAGCACTCCGAATTGGGAGAAGAAAAAGGAGTGATCTAGGAGAATTTTGGCCATGTGTCCCAGTACTTTACCCCACTTTTGGACACAATGGAAGCATTAGATTGGCGGTCTCTGTAGCAAAGAACATAATATTAGTGAGTTTGGGATTTATCTTCTCAAGATGTTGAAATAAATTGACAGGCTTCACCTCTATGAGTATTCTTCTACATCACAACAACAGAAACGAGACATAGACGTGCATGTTAGACGTGCAAAGTCAGGCACGTCTATCATTGCATCTATATGCGCATGTAAAAGAGCATGTAAATAGACACGAATTTTGCATCTATATATCCACGCAAGATAGACGCGAATATAGACGCGTTTTCAGATGCATAATTATTTAACCACCTGAAATTGGACTTAATATAATAAAAAACCAGAGTTAATAATTATTTTTGCATTGCTCTCTAATGAATGGCAGTTCCTCCAATTGACAAGCCTGATATAAGTAATTAGCGGCAAGCGACACAAACCTTATTATACAATTAGTAGCAAGCATTGCATGTATCTCGTAATTTCTCTACTTGAAGATGATTAAAAATACTTCCTTTTTATTATGGAAAATTCAATTTAGCTTTAAACTTGACTATTGATTCTTGAGTATGCACGTGTGTGCATGATATTTTCCATAGAATTAAGAATACACATTGAATCATTAAGCAAATTAAGTATGTTACAGTAAATGATCCATCTCATCTTCAATGAGATCAGCCCTTGCTAAACTATCTACTTCTAGGTCTATGTTACCAAGAGGTAACGAAACAAATAAGTCTATCCCACTATTAGATGTGTTGCTATATTGCTCAATAACTTCATCAATATCAACCACATTATTGTCCTCTTCTGCGTTTCCTTGAACATCCTCGCGAGATTCATCTTGTACTATATCACGCATATCATCCATTATGGTGTCATCATGTACATCATCATTAATTGTTGGATTGTCATCTGCTATCTCTATGTTGGTAATATTACCATATATTGGTTTTGAACGATTAGATATAGGGATGACATACCACCATCGGTTATTGTTTACCATTGGATGATACACAACCTGTATTTTAAAAATAAAAGCAAGAAACTTAAATACTTATTATATTGTGTATATGTATCACATGTATACATATAAAAATTTTAGCTTTTGCATATATACCTGCTCACATTGTTGAGGTAGTATTAATGTGTCATTCTTGTTTTGGTGAAATTTTGTAGAGTCAATGATTACAAAACCACTTGGATAACGTTTGATTGTGCAATGCTCACCATTTGTTACCACTTCTTTAAACCACTTCACATCCAGTACATATATAAAGAATCGTCTGAAGTCAAGCTTCAAAATATCTTGGATCAAGCCACAATAACCTTTCATGGTACCATTGGCATCCTCGAAGTGAGCACGGACACCACAATCTTGGGTATTTCTCTTTTCATCTATACGTTGAGTTCGAAGATGTTTACTCTCACACCAAATAGCATTGAATAATGTGCACTAGTAGTAAAAGATTAAGATCAAACATGTCAATTTATTATATAAAATATAACTAGAAGCAAATTAATTGATAGTATGTCTCACCTTTGATAAGCAACCTCGTGCGTATTCCCACTCTTCTTGAGATATATTAATTTCCTCCTCTTTTTTCATTCTCTCCATTTCCTCATGTAACCAATCTATATCAATATGACGTGGGAGCACATTTAGATGATCTGGAAATGAGACATTACGTCCATATCTGGTGCAAAATGCTTGTCTTTCGCTTTTTTTTCTTGCCCTTGCTTCATTATATAGTGTCACCCATTTGCTCATTACATCACTTTTGAGCACACAAAAACTATTTAACTTATGAAGTTCTTCTTTTGTTAGCACTTTACTCATTCCTTTTCCTTGAGGTATTATAGAGGTCATCCTCAAGTCTTCATCATCTTTCCATAGTCGTGGTTGAGAGGGGTCCACTTCAGCAAGATATTCAAAGATATAAACAAGGGATGATTGCACTAACCAACCCTCAGCCATGCTTCCCTTAGGTTGTGCTTTTTGCCTCACAAAATCTTTCAAGGTTTTCATGAAGCGCTCAAGAAAAAACATCCACCTTGCATGAACTGCCCCACAAAGTGTAATCTCATCAATCAAATGTACGAGTAAATGTAATTGAGTAGTCAAAATGGATTGAGGATAAATTTCCTCCACCAAACAAACCACCTCAACAGATAATACTCGAGCATCTTGCAATGTGTTTGGATCAATTTCCTTCGAGCTCACGTATCTGTCAGGATGTATTTGACAACTGTTTATTTTTGTGTAGAAATTCAAAGATATATAATGAAAAAATACAATATATACACACCTCACAAGCTCTTCCATCTTGTAAATGATATCACGTACATCTTTGGATACACAATGGGATATGCTAGTAGGAAGTACAAACTAAATGTAAACAATATTCATAGATCAAATGATTAGTTGAGGAAAAAGTCATCATACCCCAAAGTTTACACATAGTTACTCCTCTAATTACTATATTCATGGTTAGAGATACCCTTACTTGAATCATTTTGTGCCAATCGTGGGACTTCAAACCAGATAGTTCCTCCACACCTCTTTTCTTTTTCTTTATGAAGGCTCCCTTGAGACATCTCATACATCTTGTGGGTGTTCGAAAGCTACATATTTGTTCCTTCACTATTTTTTCCTCATTCTTTGACAACATCCAAGGTACATGGGGTAGCTTAATCTTTCCTCTGGGTCCAATGCGTGGCCAGGCTCGTCTCATGCAACCAATGTTACATAAATCCTCCCTTACATTGACTGAATCACGAGCCCCTATCAAGTGATCCCATAATGTAGATACAACATTTTTGAATATGTGCATGGGGTCCAACAGGTGATTGATCTTGAGTTCAGTCCAATACAAAATATGAAAAAATATAGAGAACCTAACAAACAAACAATATATTATGTAAACAATTCATCATGCTAAATACTTTAAAGTCAATCAAGAGAAATACACTTCTTACCGACTCATGCTAAGTGGAGGGTGGCTGTCGGCATTAATCCATCTCTCCTTCCAATCTCGAATGGTTAGAGATTGTGGAGTCATTCCATTAGTAGGGAGAACATATTTGGGATGGTCAATAGAAAGAAATCGATTATGATTGTCATAGATAACCTTCTTTAAACGTGCCAGCCTAGAGGAAACTAGAGAGGGACCGCAAATAGGACATGCATGATATCCTGATGTGGTTAAACCTGAACAAACAAGTGAATTAATAAAATGCAATTGATTCAAGTCTTGAATTTCAAATATAGAGTTATATACATGTACCTGAATACTCTCCGTATCCTGGAAAGTCATGCATGGTCCACAATAACATGGCCTTCAACGTGAAATCTCTAGAGGATGCAGATGCGCTTGTATCTTGCACCTCAATACCTTCCCATAACATTTCTAACTCTTTAATCAAAGGCTCTAAGTAAATATCCATGTTTTTTACCTTGTGCTTTCTAGGAATCAGAAGGGACAACATTACATGTCCCTTTTTAATTGCCATGGATGGAGGAATATTATAGTTCACCAATACCACTGGCCATACACTGTATGATGTGCTTTTGATGCCAAATGGATTGATTCCATCCATACCTAACCAAAACTCAAATTTCTTGGCTTTTCTTTGAAAACGGGCCACAAATTATCTATATGTTGCCATGCCAGTGTGTCTGCAGGGATCCTCCATTTTCCATCACTTGAATTATGACTAGCATGCCATGACATGAGCTTTCCAATAGACTTACACTTGAACATAAGTTGAATACGTGGAACAATCAGAAAATGTCACAAAACCTTACAAGGCACATCCATTGACTTCCTCTCCACTTCGTATCTTGATTCGCCACAAACAGGACACTCTCGTGCGAACTCATGAATCCCACGAAATAAGACACAATCATTGACACCTGCATGGATCTTGACATAATCGAGGCCTCCCAAAGATGTCAAGTAATGTCTTGCTTTCTCTCTTTTAGTTGGAAATTTGTTTCCTTTTGGAAGCATTTGTGATAATAACCTACATATATTTTTAAAAGTGAGTTAAAAAATCACCAACATATATTTGTGTCTGATTTCAAAATAGAACAATTAATATTATGATTCATAAGCCAAACTGAATTGGTACCTACTTCAATAACGCATTCAAACTGACATTACTCCATCCATAAATTGTTTGCAAGTTAAGTATCTTGAGGGACGCACGAAGAACAGAGTACGTACAATCTTCATACAACGGAGTAGATGACGCTACCCATAGTGGGTCATCTGGCTTTGTAGAGTAACCTTCTCCCTGAACTGGTTGCGAAAATAGATGGTGTACCATGTTGTCCAAAATCTCATCCTCTACAACTTGATGGGGCATTTCATGAGGGCTACTATCATGGTCGTCAATCTCCACTCTTCTTGAAGACTCTGCCTCCTTGCATCGACGTTTTGCAGCCTCTCGATGCCTGGGAGGGAGCATCTGAGGATGTAGCACCGCATCCTGCTCAACCACAAAAGGGAGTTTCATGTACGTTGATATATATTGAGTAACATAGACTAGCAATCTTAGTGTTAAAAAAACAATGAATACCGGTGATTTTTCTCGGTCCCATTCTCCATACATACTGAGGTGTGACATTGCAACTCGACGTGCTCGAAAAATACACCCTCAACAACGATCACACATGCATTTAATTTTTCGTCGTAGTCATGCATCTCGATTATGAAGACGTAATGTTTCATCCTCACTTGAGGATGTGCTCGTTGACTCATCAACATGCACCGCACTAGGTGATGATGACGACATGATTAAACCTAATTCATGACAACATCAAATTTGTTATTCATATGTTTACATAAAAACTTCACGCTGGCATATTAATTATTCTAAGATCTCAATTTTAAATACACAAAACTTATCATAAATACATAAAAACTTATTATAAGAACTTACTATCAAAACTTATCTTAAAAACAAAAACTCATGATAAAAGCTAAATGTGCGTCTATATCTGCGTTTACCTACGCGTCTAAATCTGCATCTACTTGTGCGTCTAACTTCGTGTCTATCAGCGCGTTTACATAAACTTAGACGCGCATATACACGTAAAAATAGATGCAAAAGTCAAAATTTAAAAGATACTTGAATTATTTCTTTTCAAACTACACCTTTCCTTTCCTGCGTTTTTTGCGTGTTCTGAAGCTCGAGTTTAGCCGACATGCAATCTACCTCCACTAGTCTCTTCATGCCTCACCTCCTCATGACTCATCTCTTCTTTCACTTCAAAGAGACAAGAGGGGAAAAAAGAAAGCCAAGGAGAGAAAGAAAGAGAGAACAAGAGAGAGGAGAACAAGAGGAAGAAGAAGCAAAGGGAGGAGACAACAAGCAGCAAGCAAGCATCAAGAGAGAGTAACTCACCAAGGAGAGGAAGAAGGAGAAGGAAGAAGCACCACCACCCGTCCACACCAAACACCCAAGGTGAGTCCTCTCTCTCTCTCTCTCTCTCTCTCTCTCTCTCTCTCTCTCTGTATTAGGATCTATGATTGAACTTCTTATAGCACAAATAAATCATGAATGGCGGTCATCGGATTGAAATCAGCCGACTGAGCGCGTTTGCCAGCACGTCTAAGTTTCAGTACAGACGCAAGTATAGACGCGAAGCTATGTTTGCTGTCATTGCTTCTGCGGTCGCGTCTCATAGCGCGTGTATTTTGCCTCTAAGACAAGAGAATACACGCGCTCTGCCCACAAGCTTTGACTTCAGAGTCGCGTCTCCAGGCGTGTGTATTCTACACCTCAGACGTGGGAATACACGCACTCTGCCCACAAGCTTTGACTTCAGAGTCGCGTCTCCAGGCGCGTGTATTCTGCATTCCAAATGCGAGGATACACGCACGCTGCCCAGGACATTGACTTTAGAATTGCATCTGAGAGCGCGTCTATAATGCATCTCAGATGCGGATATACACGTGCTCTGACCAGAGGGTTTGACCTCAAGGATGCATCTGGAAGCGCATCTATCCTGCATTTTAGACGCGATTATACATGCGCTAGCCAGCTCTGACAAAAAATAATTTTTTATTTCTGGAATTTTACGAATTTATCTTTTTCCTGTGTTTTATTTGCAGATGTTGCATCTTGGTTCATCTAGCAATGACCAGATTTGGATCGCATGAATGATACATTGGGCTTGTTCGGCAGAGGGGCCAATGCATTTTTTGGAGGTTTTTCTAGTAAGGAAAACTTCATGGGAGAGATGACTAGACACCTTGGCCGCTCTCCCACAGCAGATGAGGTGTTCAACGTCATGTCTGGAACACCTCTGACATCTTTGCCTGGCACTGCTTCCCAAACACCAAATGTCCAAACTCCAATTGCAGGTATTCCACGTGCAGCACTTGTACATGCATCGACTGGAGCACAAGTGTCAGCCGACGCACGTGCATTTGCAGAAGCACGTGCATCCAGCGAGGCAGAGAGTAGTCGACAGAGAGGGAGGAGGGAGAGTCGAGCGGGAGGACGAGGCTTGTGTGGGGGTTGCCTAGGAGGTGGCGAGTGATCACCCTCACCAAAAGATCATGTAGAGGAGCCTATACACCAGTACTATAGAGTTACAGATACTAGTGGCATCTTCCATAATGATGAAGGAAGGGATGTAATGGCGTACATGAGGAGCGCCGTGCATGCGATGTATAAAGATTGTTTCATTTGCTTCAAGAATCAGAAAAGCGGCTTGTGGCAGGAGGTCTTGAGGGCAGTCCATAGAAGGTACCCAAATCCTGAGGGTCAACGATTCTCGGATGATTGGGGACACACAAAAGTGAGGGATTTGCTTCACAACAAAAAATCCCACCTCATGACACGCACCAGGGAGTCACTGCGGAGATAGGAGGAGGGGCGTGGAGCCTATAGCCAACCACCTATGTGCCACCGCATAGAGTGGAAGAAAGCAGTACGGAAAGTGAAGAGTCGTCAGCACGCAGAGGCGCGACGCATCCAAATGGAAACCATGGGATCGTCGCATTACGGATCGGACGACAGAGAGTCATGGAAGGCAGAGTTTGTAAGTATATTTTGATTTCTAGTTTTTTAAAATTTATATTTCTTTCAATTCTTTATATAATTTGTTCTAATACATTGTGTCTCATAATTGTTTGTATATATCATAATTGTTTTGCAGACTACTATCGTTGGTAGGATACCTACTCCTAGAGAGGTAGGTTACCATCGAGGCCATAACCGCACAGCCACATGGCTTCACTTCTATGAGGAGGGCCTCATCACTGAGGAGCAATACAACCGGGCTATGAGGATTCGATAGCCAGAGGAGGTATGTTTTTCTTACTTTCCTATTAAAAGTATAGCTAATTATAACTTTTTCTTTGCAATTGTACGTAAGCAACCTTGATCTTTTGTGTGTGTAGGTGAACCCCGATGTGGAGCATAGCGAGGAGGGGGATAGTGACGCTAGTAGCCATGGTGGTGCTAGCGAAGATGTTTCTTCTTCAAATTCGCAGAGGAGCACCATACCTCCTCTATGGCCTTGTTTTCTTGTATATCTATTATCCATCTTTGAGCCTACTGCTTACGGCCACGCTTTAGGTCGCAAGCACTTAAACTCCCCATGTAAATGCGTTTTATCTATAATGAATACATGGATTTTTGTTTTCAATTCTCGTGGCTTCAGATCCATTGTGTTTTTCCCAAATGCACAATTTGATGTATTTTTTTTCCAGTTCTATTCTTCGCATCTATCTACATGTCTAAATTGCAGAAAACACGCGTCTATAATCGCATCTAAAATGCAGAGTACACGCACTCATACATGCGCTACATAATTCAAATTTTTTTTAAAAATAAATATCTTTTTTTTAAAAGGAGATTTTTGGTTTTGCGTTCGTGTCTATCAGCGCGTGTAAAAGCACGTCTATGGATATGTCTATATGCCTGTCTAATTTTCCATGTAGACGCGCTGGTAGATACACAAAAGAAATTAAATAAATAACAATTTTGGTTTTTTTATGCGCTTTTATTCATGCGTGTATATGCGCATCTACCTCGTGTCTATTTTTGCATGTAAATTTCTTCATACATGCGACTATAGACGCGGAATTGTAGACGTGCAAATAGATGGGCGGGTAGACGCGCCGGTAAGATTTTCTCTCAATTCAAAAATCGCGTCTAAAAGTGCATCTAAGAGGCCTTTTTGTTGTAGTGCATCTTCTATTTCTTTAAACCCCTTCTCTTCCATCTACTCTTTTCCCTGAATTCCCCTTCACCCTACTGTCTCTTACCCCCATAGTAGACTTTCAACCCCAAACGCTTCGACATCGTAACAAATGACTTCCCATTATCAACTTGATTATTGGTAGATATATAATTGTTATGTTGTCTTCTTTCATTTTTATTATTTCCACCTCTTCTCTTTTCTAGACTATCATATATAATATGACTTTTTCTATCATAATTATAGCATTCTCTATTATCATCATGTGTGTTTTGTCTACCATGTCCTCTCTATGGCTCCCTCTATCTTGAGACTAGTCTCTACCACTGGTATGTGACTACTCCTATGATTCATGAGATAACCCCTTTTGCCCATAATGTTCATCACCATAGCCTCTACCACCACAACCTCCATCTCCACTTGTGTTAGAGTAGAGCATCTGTGCTAAACTACTCTTACTCTGTGTAACAAGGATGTAGTAGGTGGACTACCCATTGTAAATATTAGTGGAAGCATACATTAATGTAGGTACCAACCATGCCAGTGATATGAATGCAAAAATGATGATCCATGTACGTGAGTCTGAGCTTGTGTTAAGCTTGTTGACATATCAACAAATGGTTCTACGCTTGTGAAGATCTGCTATGACATAGAACATCCACAAATCGAATAAGAAATAACTTTGATGTTCCATTCTATATTACCTTGCAGAAGTCTCATCAAAGAATGAATTATCAAGCTAAGAGGGGATGGTTCTTATATCACAATTAGAAACAACAACCATTTCAATACTAATTCCAATTGTATTTGGATTATTGTAGTGTAGCACAATAGAAGCTAGTTCTAGTTGTGGATCCAAAAAGGATCCAATCCCCTTGGAGAAGTTAAATTTGTCTCTAGAAGTGATTTAGGGGACTTTTATTAAAGAACTAGGAGTAGGAGAAGAGCTAACTACCCTCTTTGCAATTGATGTGACTAAGCAAAGTCCCAAAGTGGGATGTCACCTACCAAATCACAAGTTATTGGTCCTACATACCTTGTCACAAGAGAACTTGGATATATATTTATAGTTGTATAAGGATTTGAAGAAGATTGATCTCAATATTTAGCAACACCACCACCTCAATTTAGAGCTTGACACTAAGCACATACCCTAGTGGAGTTTTTAGAGGAAGAAAAAAGAAGAGAGAAGAAATTGCAAGCTTTAATGATACCCTAGAGTATTTAACTTCTTGTAATTGGCTTGATATACGATACACAAAGCAACAGGGACAGAGTAAGAAACTAACAAGGAATGATGAAGGACAAGGATTGTGTTTCTCATTGACATGAAGATGTATTGAGATTTTTCCAATGTTTTTACTTTTATTTCATGGCATATTGAAAGGTTTCACAAGGAGAATTGTAATATTCCCACCCGTGAATATTGACTTCCCGCACACTGCGTAAACCTCGTGCAAAGGTTATCTTTCATATTGAAATTGCCGGCAGTGTAACCTGTGACCTGCACGCGAGAAATCAGGACCTCCGCATTGGCAAAGCAAACCCGAGAGTGCAAACCCGCAAATCACATGTAAACACCCTCTTGGGAGGGGCAAATTGAATATTATCAAGGCAAATTTTTTTTATTTTATCCCTTTTCCCCAGCCGATGCACGGCTGGACGAGAGGGAGTGTGGGGGGATGGGCTTGGTGGAGTCGTGGGCTGCATGGGGGGGGGCGGGGGGGGGGAACCCATGCAGGGGGCCACGTGGTGGAGCTCTTCTCTCCCCCCCCCTTGTCCTATAAATACACCTCTAAGGTGTGAAGGGAAGGAGGCTGCCTTATTGAGGACGAAGGAGGCAACATCACCTTATCATAGGAGCAATTGGCATACTGTCGTGAAGCCTTGGTGCTTCTCACAAAGAAGCTCAATGCCTTCGTTGGGCGTCGGTGCCTAGTGGAGCTTATCAGGGGCCTTCCTCAGAGGATCAGACGATTCTTCCGCTGCCATCCTCATCTCACACGTGACCCCCCTGTGGCACGAGTTGGGGAGAGGGAAGAAGGGAACGACTCTGCTGCTGTCGTTGCCTGTCCACCTGCGCCATGCTGAGGATAGAAGAGGGAGAGTAGGGACTAAAAGGAAAGGAGGCTGCCATGTTGAAGGATCGAAGGGAGAGTAACGATCAAAGAGGGAGATCCACCGGGCTGAGGGACGCCGCCACCTACAGCGCCGCCTGCTGCTACCGCCATAATCACCCCCTGCCATCGTCATAATCACCCATCCCCATCAGCAATCTTTTCCTCTTCCCAATCATTAGGACCCTTCCACGTCGACTCTATTCAAAAAAAAATTAGAAGCTTCTTAGAATCTTCTTTAAAGGATAAGGCCCATAAGCCTTGTTTCTACATGCCTCCCTTGGTTTTAAAGCCGGGTTCGTAAAGCCCCAATTCCTCCGCAAGGGAGAAAGCAGGCGGGCTTAGAGGCCGCTTTGCCAAAGTGGAGGAAATTCGGAGATCGAGTAAGAGATCGCGGGGTTCAAGTCATCAATGATGGCTCCCAAGAAGTCGCAAGGCGCGCCTGCGAGAGGTTCTTCTCCTACCATTCACGTGGACATCTCCCCGAGCCCACAGACTCAGGTTTTTACTATTGTGATTTCATACTAAAGTAATGCATTAAGCATGACAACTCCATGGATTAGGAAGTACCCGTGCATGTTCAAATTCACCTAGCCTAGTTAAATGCAATTGGGAAAAATTGGTATTTTCAATATAAACCCAAATTGTCCATCCATCTTACGACCTTAATAGTAAATTGCCTTGTCGTGCATTTTCAAAGGAAAGCCACATATCTCCTAGGGTTAAAGAGGAAATTGTTAAGTGCATTGGTCATGAAGGAAAGGAGTATTTTTGCAATAACTCCCTTCGTTATGATTCGCATGAGGGAATTGTTAACTTCTGTTGCACGGCATGAAAAAGAACCCCGATCTTATAAGTTGCATGGGAAAAGATGCTTGGAAATGGATTAAATCGACACTTGCCTTATTATTGCATGAACTTCATTCACGATCTTGTTGTATATAAGGGTCGCACTTATACTTTCGCAAATTTCATTTCATCAAGTTGCATTTAGGAATGATTGCATGGTTTATAAAAGCATGAAATTCAAATACTTAGACAAAAGGTTGTAGGCGTTATTCCTTGATGTAAATCCTAGTAGGCCCTATGTAAGTTATTCTTCAAATTATCATGCCTTTTGACTTTAGCAAAAAGGGATAGGGCTATTGCGGATCTTATGGTGCGTAGAAGTAATGAATTACATGTTTACATGTATTATAACATTTTGCAACTATTTTTCTACTTTAGATCAAGTTTATCATCTCTAGGAAAGAATTGTCCTTGTCATAAGACAAGTAGGTCAATTTATCCAAGTCATTTGTGGTATCATGACTGTTAGGGTTTCGTATAGGCATAACTAGCCGATTCAATGAAAACCTCAAGTACTGGCTAGGGCTTGGCACGTTAGAAATGCAGCCAAGTATCGTACTTGGACGCCAAGTCGAAGCCCTCAAACCCAAAGGTCCTACCCACCTTCCCGGAATGTTGAGTCAATTGGATGCTCACGCAAATAATGATTTAGGGTTTCTACCCTAAGGATCATTCGACCTAATGCCAGAACTTGGATTGAGTTGGAATCCCTAGGACCAAACGTTGTCGGCCTAGTGCGATTAGGATTGCGTTGAGTAAGAAGACACCCTAAACCCTACTTCTAGTCTAGTCATAATTCCTTGACTAGAAAACACCGTTCAATGGGTGAAATGATCCCTTGGAATAGAGGCGACACCTGTGCAAACAAGTTGCAACGTCGCATAGACTTGGGGTTAAGTTCACAAGAGAGTTTTGCCATTTCTTGATATGAGGTTGGCAAGTTCTTGCGCAAGTTTATCTTGCAAGAGGATGAGTAGCCATCCTGTTACATCACCCTTATTGGGAAAATTTGCAAAGTTAAGGGAAGTTAGGTATTTGCTTGGAAGCAGATGATCAATCAATAAATTAACGCGACATGGTCGCAAGGATTTACTATTAATAAAACCTAAGGTATTGGTTAAGTTGGGTTAACAGGGTATGGCCCTAACCCAAGGACAATAGGAATCTTGCCAAGTTGCAATTGATTCCGGATCGAATGCTGGATGCATTCGGAGAGAAGGATTCACTCCTTAACAGTTTGCCAAATAAACGACCACTGGAATTGATTGTGCTTGTAACAGTTTAGAAAGCACTGTTTGCATTGTTTGCTCAAGGAACTAAAGGATGAAAAGATATATAAATGCTTCAGGTTGAAGGCCTGAAGGGAGAGGCAGCTTCAGTTACCCCCGACTGCCTGCCTGACCCTAACCAAGGGGGTTGTTGACCGCGCCGGGAACGTGGACCGAACCCGCCGCGAGAGGTCTTTCCGTTGAGCTCTACTTGGAGCAGGAGGACGCTTGGGTGCCAGGGGGGGCTCTGGCCGTAAATCCCTCGCCTTCCGGGTCCTGCACAAGAGGCTAACGCGACTCGGGATTGGATCTCGAGGCCCGCATACTAGTCTACGGGCAGAAGCTTGGAATAGTGATCCCTAGCGGATTACTGGATAAGCCTTCGGGCGGATTATGGACAAGCCTACGGGCGGAACTCCTTGTATTTCAAAGATAAAATGATGAAATGATAATAAAGAAGTTGTTTGATATTGTTTTTCTATGTCACGTGATAAGATTACGTGAAGGAACTAGTGCTTAACAGGGTTAATTAAAGAAGCTGTTTGTTATATGTTAAATTAATGTGTTAGATAATTACACAACTAAAACAAACCGAGGAAAGTGCGGAGGATGGACCATGGGTCCGTCCTACGGCTGGGTGGTCCCGGTTAGCCGAGAACTTTTCTCAAAAATCTCGAGGAACAGCGGGATGATCATCATCATCAAAACGAATAACGAGAACGATGACCTAGAGTTACATCTTACCCAAATTTACGTTGTTTTAGGGGAACGGAATGGGACTATGCCTTACGACAGAGAGGTTGAGCCTTGCATCCCTCTCGTTTCCCATTCTCTTTGAACCAAGTGCAGCGTGAATCCGCTTCGGACCTGGCGTTTCTGCGTAAAGTAGTTCGCTCGGGTCTGACGCTAGTTGCTGCTAGCTAGTGACCAAAAAGGAAAACCCAAATTCAGGTCGATCCTAAGTGGAAACGGCCAGGATACTTCCGCTACATGGCAGACACGGGAAGTCCTAGATTGCAAAACCCGTAACATTCCATGGGAGTGCTGGGCGGAGTTTTTTAGACATCCTTTCCGATGGACTGCTAAGACGTGTCCTGGATGATTCTAGTGGACACGTTACAATTGGTATCAAAGCCGACCAACAACGGAATTGTTTTCGTGAGATCTCAATAAAATGAAGTAAAGAAATTGTTGCTGTCTAAACATTTCCTCATCTTCAATACTGTCTTGCAGAACTATGAAGCGTGGAACAAGTTTTTGGTGTTTCAGATCATGTTTATGACTGCAATGCATTCTCCGCATTATAGGCAGAGACTTGAAATGATGAATATCCTGGAGCAGATTTATAATCCATCACCTTTATATATAGAACGAAGATGGACTGGGTCTTCAGGAATCTACTACATAGCTGCCCACCGGTTCGCTTATCTACAAACCAACCTAAAGAGGGTCAAGTGGTTGGAAGACTTGAAAGTCGTGAAGCTGTTCATTTTTGTGGAAGCTCACGTAAATTCGACTTTGTATATTCAAGGTCGGAGGGTTGAATTGAACTCATATGTATATGAGGAAGTTACCCGTGTAATCCCAGCCGACAGGATTAAGGTGTTGGGCCGCCATGAGAAGTATGGATTCCAGCGGAAAGGATATCCTGAACTTCCAATGAATTATCAATTCCTAAAGATTCATGACCCAAAACCCTACTATTACACAGTTCCTGTAGACAAATGCAATACAACGTTGTTCTCCCCTAACTGAATGTAATGATTGGATTATCATCACACGAGATATTGTATAAGGCTACGCCCATGTAAATATAAATAAGGACTTCTTTTATCAATATCCGATTGTGCATCAGGGTTGTTACAAAAAGTTAAGTAGCTTCATGATTTACGAGATAGCTGAATTAAAGATAAGCTAATGTCAATTATCATACAATAACGTTAAGAAAACTTTTACCCAGGCACAACCCCAGGTACAGGTTCCAAATTCGCCCCCTACATCAAGTACTGCTGTGATCCAGGAGAAGAAGTTCCTCCTCAAACAGATAAAGCCACCCGAGTTTGACGGGAGAGGCAGATTCGTCCAGTCTGATGCTGAAATTTGGATTGAATCTATGGAGGATTACTTTGAAGCAGCTGGTACTGCACCTACCAATCAGGCCATGCTCGCCAAATTAAAACTCACCGGTGAAGCTAGACTATGGTGGAAACAATGGTGCAGGGATCAAGGGACTTCAGAGGGGTCCGTTACCTGGGAGAAGTTAAAGCAAGCCGTGCAGGGGAGATATTTGCCACCTGCATATCGTACACAGAAAATGAATGAGTTCTATGAGCTAAAACACCTAGGACTCACCCTTGACGCATACTACTCTAAATTTGTCTCACTCTTAAAGTATGCGCCACAAATGGACACGACGTAGCAGGTGTCCAAATTTTGCGCGGGCTTAAATCCACCTGTAAATACCCGTCTCGAATCTATGCGACCATCAGATCTTCAGGATGCACTCATTCGAGCGGCACCTATAATTCAAGAAGTGCAAGCTAGACCAAGGGGTATTAAGAATTGGTCTTATAGTGACCCGAACAGAGGAACATGCAAACCCCAAATGAAGAGAGTTCAAGGTCACAATCAGGGACAAAGGAAGAAAGCAAGGACAAATAACGTCAACAACTTTGTTCCTACTCACAGTAATGGCCGAAACCTCCGATGTTTCCACTCCAACGAACTCGGTCACTTCAAAAGGCAATGTCCCAAGCTCAGCGAGGGACACCATCAAGGTGCAAGCCGCGGTCAAGGAGCCGCCACCCGTGGAAGAGGAAGAACTGCCTGCATTACCAATAGGCAAAGATGTGAAGCAGAAGAAGAGGAAGATCCGACTATGAAAGCGGAATTCGAAAGAGCGACAGTCCATGCCGCTTGACACAAGAAGGGGCCGAATCGCCAGTTCTCGGTGATTCAAACACCGTCGGACTATCAAGGTAAAGGTTTGAAAACCTTGATTGATTGTGGCAGTACACATTCCTTTATCTCACCAGCGTGTGCTAAAAGATTAGGAATAGCCACAGTAAAAGCACCTACCCTACTTGTGGAATTGGCAAACGGTCGTGAGGTAACTTGTACCAAGCAAACTGCTAAGGAAGAGTTCTTTCTGGGAGGAAAGAAAACCTTAGTCAAATTCAGAGTCATGAATTTAGGTATCCATGAGTGTCTGCTCGGGATGGATTGGCTTAAGCCTAATGACGCCCACATCCACTGTGGAAAGGGTCAAGTTTCCTTTCGAAACTCTGAAAGAGAGTTTGTTACAACTCAAGGTGAGGCAGGAGTGCCAAGAATCTAGTTAGCCAAAGTATCGCGGATCATAAAAGGGGTTAGAAAAGGATTACCTGTTTACCTGATCAAACTCAACAAGTTAGATCAAAAGCAAGAGTCTCATGAGGGACCCTCTTGGCTAAAGGAGTACGCTGACGTATTCCCTGAGGAATTGACTGAACTTCCACCTCCAAGAGAAGTTGATCATGAAATAAGGCTAATGCCTGGAGCTGCGCCAATTGCAAAGAGACCTTATAGAATGTCCATACCAGAAGCTATTGAGTTGAAGGAACAACTCAAGCAACTGTTAGATCAGGGTTACATCCGGCCTAGCAACTCACCATGGGGAGCTCCAATACTATTCCAGAAAAAGAAAGATGGGACACTTCGACTATGTATTGATTACCGTGGGTTGAATCAATCAACAGTCAAGAACAAGTATCCTATTCCTAGAATAGATGAGCTTCTTGATCGCCTTCAAGGTGCAAAGATCTTCTCCAAAATGGATCTCAGGTCAGGTTACTATCAAATAAGGATCAAGGATGAAGATATTCCAAAAACGGCCTTCAATACAAGATATGGGCACTTTGAGTTCTTGGTTATGTCATTCGGGCTTACAAATGCACCTGCCACCTTCAATAGATTAATGCAGGATATTTTTAGACCATATCTTGATGATTTCGTGCTTGTCTTCTTCGATGACACTTTAGTTTATTCTAAACAGGAAGAAGATCATGAACCTCAACTTCGGATTGTCCTTGAGACAATGAGGTCTCATAAGATGTATGCAAAAATGAAGAAGTGTGCATTCTTCAAACGTCAGATTGAATATCTAGGATTCATAGTATCATCAGAAGGAATATCAGTAGACCCAGCCAAAGTCAGAGATGTGCTTGAATGGCCAATACCAGTATCCGTCAAAGAAATACGTAGTTTTCTTGGCTTGACAGGATGGTATAGGGTCTTTATCAAAAACTATGCTTTGATTGCAGCACCTCTTACCGACTTACTAAAAAAGCAGACTTCTATTACATAGTCAACTCCCGAACAAAATAGCTTCGACCAATTGAAGCAATGTTTGGTATCAGCACCTATTCTAAAACTTCTTGACCTCAATAAGGAGTTCGAGGTAGTAACTGATGCCAGCATTCTTGCCTTGGGGTGTGTACTTATGCAGGAAGGTCATCCAATAGCATATTCTTCAAGGAAATTGAAGAGTCATGAAAAGAATTATGCCACGCATGATCTGGAGTTATTAGCTGTCATCCATGCTCTAAAGCTTTGGAGACACTACCTGTTGGGTAACAAGTTTACTCTAGTAACCGATCATAAGAGTCTCAAATGGATTTTTACCCAGAACGAGCTCAACATGAGGCAACATCGATGGATTGAAGTATTGGAGGAGTATGATTTTGAAATCAAGTATCGACCAGGGAAAGAGAATGTAGTTGCCGATGCACTCAGTCGCAAGGCATTCCTGAATTCCCTAATCTTGCAGAATCCATCAACGGCCAGATCTCTGGCTACAAAGGTATCTATGCCAAGCAACCCTATACTCAAACTAGCTAGAGAGGAAGCATGCCATGATTTGGCCTACCAAACCATGATAAAAGAAATATCTACCAAGGAGCAGAATCTGAAGTCACAAGCTAAGTATCAGGAATTTTCCATTGATAATGGACTTGTCTACTACAGAACAAGGCTGTGTATACCAACAAGCCAGTCACTTAAGCAGAAGATATTATGGGAAGCTCATGATTCCCCTTTCGCAGGACATCCTGGCTATGCAAAAACTCTCTCTGCAGTTAGGAAGAGCTACCATTGGGAGAGGCTCAAAGGTGACGTTCTCAAATATGTCACTGAATGTTTGTCTTGCCAACGTATCAAGGCTGAACATGTCATGATGCCAGGAAAATTGCAACCACTTGACATTCCCCAAATGAAATGGGAATTCATCAGTATGGATTTTGTGGTGGGCTTACCCCAAGTCCAAGGAGGATACAACTCCATTATGGTTGTAGTTGACATGCTTACTAAGGTTGCACACCTGATTCCAGTAAAGACAAACTATAAAGCCTCCGACATTGCAAGAGTGTTTATCAAGGAGATATTCAAGCTACATGGGTTACCTAGAAGGATCATTAGCGATCGAGATTCTCTCTTCACTTCACACTTCTGGAGAGCTATCTTTGGAGCTATTGGAACTCAACTCTATTTTAGCACTGCCTACCATCCCCAAACGGATGGACAAACAGAGCGAGTGAATCAAATCATTAAGGATATGCTTAGGGCATACTACTGTCGAGAGCCGAAGAGGTGGATTCAATACTTGCGATTAGTGGAATTTGCCTACAATGCTTCTTACCAGCAGAGCATTCAAATGACCCCTTTCCAGGCATTGTATGGTCATGATTGTCGAAGTCTCCTAAAATTTTCTGATCCAACCCTAAGAGTTGAAGCTTCAAGACAAATGTTGGAGGACATGGATGACCAAATAAGGTCAATAAGACAAGACATACAAGCAGCCAAAGATAAACAAAAGGCATATGCGGATTTGAAACGCCAAGAGAGGATCTTCGGAGAAGGAGACATGGTCTTCATTCGTGTACGCCCTAAAAGGAGTTCTTTATCTCTAGGAGAATGCAAGAAGCTAAGTCCAAGGTATTGTGGGCCGTATAAAATCCTCAAATGCCTGGGACCCAATGCTTATAAATTGCAATATCCGGATAACCTAAAAGTTCACAATGTATTCCATGTTAGTCTCTTAAAAAAATATGTACCCAACCCTAATCATGTACTTGATGACCAACAAATTGTAATGCCTAGTCAAGGAGTCCTTGAACTAAGACCGGAAAAGATTTTAGATGTTAGGGAGAGACAGTTAAGATCTAGAACCTTGAAAGAATGCCTCGTCCAGTGGAAAGATTATCCCGAAGAGGATGCTACCTGGATGGATGAAAGCTCTCTCAATCTTCAATATCCCCAGTTTATCTCGAGATGAGGACATCTCGATTCTTCTAAGGGGGAGAGAATGTAATATTCCCACCCGTGAATATTGACTTCCCGCACACTGCGTAAACCTCGTGCAAAGGTTATCTTTCATATTGAAATTGCCGGCAGTGTAACCTGTGACCTGCACGCAAGAAATCGGGACCTCCGCATTGGCAAAGCAAACCCGAGAGTGCAAACCCGCAAATCACACGTAAACACCCTCTTGGGAGGGGCAAATTGAATATTATCAAGGCAAATTTTTTTTATTTTATCCCTTTTCCCCAGCCGATGCACGGCTGGAGGAGAGGGAGTGTGCGGGGATGGGCTTGGTGGAGTCGTGGGCTGCATGGGGGGGGGGGGGGGGGGGACCCATGCAGGGGGCCACGTGGTGGAGCTCTTCTCTCCCCCCCTTGTCCTATAAATAAACCTCTAAGGTGTGAAGGGAAGGAGGCTGCCTTATTGAGGACGAAGGAGGCAACATCACCTTATCATAGGGGCAATTGGCATACTGTCGTGAAGCCTTGGTGCTTCTCACAAAGAAGCTCAATGCCTTCGTTGGGCGTCGGTGCCTAGCGGAGCTTATCAGGGGCCTTCCTCAGAGGATCAGACGATTCTTCCGCTGCCATCCTCATCTCACACGTGACCCCCCTGTGGCACGAGTTGGGGAGAGGGAAGAAGGGAACGACTCTGCTGCTGCCGTTGCCTGTCCACCTGCGCGGTGCTGAGGATAGAAGAGGGAGAGTAGGGACTCAAAGGAAAGGAGGCTGCCATGTTGAAGGATCGAAGGGAGAGTAACGATCAGAGAGGGAGATCCACCGAGCTGAGGGATGCCGCCACCTACAGCGCCGCCTGCTGCTACCGCCATAATCACCCCCTGCCATCGTCATAATCACCCATCCCCATCAGCAATCTTTTCCTCTTCCCAATCATTAGGACCCTTCCACGTCGACTCTGTTCAAAAAAAAATTAGAAGCTTCTTAGAAGCTTCTTTAAAGGATAAGGCCCATAAGCCTTGTTCCTACATGCCTCCCTTGGTTTTAAAACCGGGTTCGTAAAGCCCCAATTCCTCCGCAAGGGAGAAAGCAGGCGGGCTTGGAGGCCGCTTTGCCAAAGTGGAGGAAATTCGGAGATCGAGTAAGAGATCGCGGGGTTCAAGTCATCAATGATGGCTCCCAAGAAGTCGCAAGGCGCGCCTGCGGGAGGTTCTTCTCCTAGCATTCACGTGGACATCTCCCCGAGCCCACAGACTCAGGTTTTTACTATTGTGATTTCATACTAAAGTAATGCATTAAGCATGACAACTCCATGGATTAGGAAGTACCCGTGCATGTTCAAATTCACCTAGCCTAGTTAAATGCAATTGGGAAAAATTGGTATTTTCAATATAAACGCAAATTGTCCATCCATCTTACGACCTTAATAGTAAATTGCCTTGTCGTGCATTTTCAAAGGAAAGCCACATATCGCCTAGGGTTAAAGAGGAAATTGTTAAGTGCATTGGTCATGAAGGAAAGGAGTATTTTTGCAATAACTCCCTTCGTTATGATTCGCATGAGGGAATTGTTAACTTCTGTTGCACGGCATGAAAAAGAACCCCGATCTTATAAGTTGCATGGGAAAAGATGCTTGGAAATGGATTAAATCGACACTTGCCTTAGTATTGCATGAACTTCATTCACGATGTTGTTGTATCTAAGGGTCGCACTTATACTTTTGCAAATTTCATTTCATCAAGTTGCATTTAGGAATGATTGCATGGTTTATAAAAGCATGAAATTCAAATACTTAGACAAAAGGTTGTAGGCGTTATTCCTTGATGTAAATCCTAGTAGGCCCTATGTAAGTTATTCTTCAAATTATCATGCCTTTTGACTTTAGCAAAAAGGGATAGGGCTATTGCGGATCTTATGGTGCGTAGAAGTAATGAATTACATGTTTACATGTATTGTAACATTTTGCAACTATTTTTCTACTTTAGATCAAGTTTATCATCTCTAGGAAAGAATTGTCCTTGTCATAAGACAAGTAGGTCAATTTATCCAAGTCATTTGTGGTATCATGACTATTAGGGTTTCGTATAGGCATAACTAGCCGATTCAATGAAAACCTCAAGTACTGGCTAGGGCTTGGCACGTTAGAAATGCAGCCAAGTATCGTACTTGGACGCCAAGTCGAAGCCCTCAAACCCAAAGGTCCTACCCACCTTCCCGGAATGTTGAGTCAATTGGATGCTCACGCAAATAATGATCTAGGGTTTCTACCCTAAGGATCATTCGACCTAATGCCAGAACTTGGATTGAGTTGGAATCCCTAGGACCGAACGTTGTCGACCTAGTGCGATTAGGATTGCGTTGAGTAAGAAGACACCCTAAACCCTACTTCTAGTCTAGTCATAATTCCTTGACTAGAAAACACCGTTCAATGGGTGAAATGATCCCTTGGAATAGAGGCGACACCTGTGCAAACAAGTTGCAACGTCGCATAGACTTGGGGTTAAGTTCACAAGAGAGTTTTGCCATTTCTTGATATGAGGTTGGCAAGTTCTTGCGCAAGTTTATCTTGCAAGAGGATGAGTAGCCATCCTGTTACATCACCCTTATTGGGAAAATTTGCGAAGTTAAGGGAAGTTAGGTATTTGCTTGGAAGCAGATGATCAATCAATAAATTAACGCGACATGGTCGCAAGGATTTACTATTAATAAAACCTAAGGTATTGGTTAAGTTGGGCTAACAGGGTATGGCCCTAACCCAAGGACAATAGGAATCTTGCCAAGTTGCAATTGATTCCGGATCGAATGCTGGATGCATTCGGAGAGAAGGATTCACTCCTTAACAGTTTGCCAAATAAACGACCACTGGAATTGATTGTGCTTGTAACAGTTTAGAAAGCACTGTTTGCATTGTTTGCTCAAGGAACTAAAGGATGAAAAGATATATAAATGCTTCAGGTTGAAGGCCTGAAGGGAGAGGCAGCTTCAGTTACCCTCGACTGCCTGCCTGACCCTAACCAAGGGGGTTGTTGACCGCGCCGGGAACGTGGACCGAACCCGCCGCGAGAGGTCTTTCCGTTGAGCTCTACTTGGAGCAGGAGGACGCTTGGGTGCCAGGGGGGGCTCTGGCCGTAAATCCCTCGCCTTCCGGGTCCTGCACAAGAGGCTAACGCGACTCGGGATTGGATCTCAAGGCCCGCATACTAGTCTACGGGCAGAAGCTTGGAATAGTGATCCCTAGCGGATTACTGGATAAGCCTTCGGGCGGATTATGGACAAGCCTACGGGCGGAACTCCTTGTATTTCAAAGATAAAATGATGAAACGATAATAAAGAAGTTGTTTGATATTGTTTTTCTATGTCACGTGATAAGATTACGTGAAGGAACTAGTGCTTAACAGGGTTAATTAAAGAAGCTGTTTGTTATATGTCAAATTAATGTGTTAGATAATTACATAACTAAAACAAATCGAGGAAAGTGCGGAGGATGGACCATGGGTCCGTCCTACGGCTGGGTGGTCCCGGTTAGCCGAGAACTTTTCTCAAAAATCTCGAGGAACAGCGGGATGATCATCATCATCAAAACGAATAACGAGAACGATGACCTAGAGTTACATCTTACCCAAATTTACGTTGTTTTGGGGGAACGGAATGGGACTAAGCCTTACGGCAGAGAGGTTGAGCCTTGCATCCCTCTCGTTTCCCATTCTCTTTGAACCAAGTGCAGCGTGAATCCGCTTCGGACCTGGCGTTTCTGCGTAAAGTAGTTCGCTCGGGTCTAACACTAGTTGCTGCTAGTTAATGACCAAAAAGGAAAACCCAAATTCAGGTCGATCCTAAGTGGGAACGGCCAGGATACTTCCGCTATGTGGCAGACACGGGAAGTCCTAGATTGCAAAACCCGTAACATTCCATGAGAGTGCCGGGCGGAGTTTTCTAGACATCCTTTCCGGTGGACTGCTAAGACGTGTCCTGGATGATTCTAGTGGACACGTTACAATTGGTATCAGAGCCGACCAACAACGGAATTGTTTTCGTGAGATCTCAATAAAATGAAGTAAAGAAATTGTTGCTGTCCAAACATTTCCTCATCTTCAATACTGTCTTGCAAAACTATGAAGCGTGGAACAAGTTTTTGGTGTTCCGGATCATGTTTATGACTGCAATGCATTCTCCGCATTATAGGCAGAGACTTGAAATGATGAACATCCTGGAGCAGATTGATAATCCATCACCTTTATATATAGAACGAAGATGGACTGGGTCTTCAGGAATCTACTACATAGCTGCCCACCGGTTCGCTTATCTACAAACCAACCTAAAGAGGGTCAAGTGGTTGGAAGACTTGAAAGTCGTGAAGCTGTTCATTTTTGTGGAAGCTCACGTAAATTCGACTTTGAATATTCAAGGTCGGAGGGTTGAATTGAACTCATATGTATATGAGGAAGTAACCCGTGTAATCCCAGCCGACAGGATTAAGGTGTTGGGCCGCCATGAGAAGTATGGATTCCAGCGGAAAGGATATCCTGAACTTCCAATGAATTATCGATTCCTAAAGATTCATGACCCAAAACCCTACTATTACACAGTTCCTGTAGACAAATGCAATACAACGTTGTTCTCCCCTAACTGAATGTAATGATTGGATTATCATCACACGAGATATTGTATAAGGCTACGCCCATGTAAATATAAATAAGGACTTCTTTTATCAATATCCGATTGTGCATCAGGGTTGTTACAAAAAGTTAAGTAGCTTCATGATTTACGAGATAGCTGAATTAAAGATAAGCTAATGTCAATTATCATACAATAACGTTAAGAAAACTTTTACCCAGGCACAACCCCAGGTACAGGTTCCAAATTCGCCCCCTACATCAAGTACTGCTGTGATCCAGGAGAAGAAGTTCCTCCTCAAACAGATAAAGCCACCCGAGTTTGACGGGAGAGGCAGATTCGTCCAGTCTGATGCTGAAATTTGGATTGAATCTATGGAGGATTACTTTGAAGCAGCTGGTACTGCACCTACCAATCAGGCCATGCTCGCCAAATTAAAACTCACCGGTGAAGCTAGACTATGGTGGAAACAATGGTGCAGGGATCAAGGGACTTCAGAGGGGTCCGTTACCTGGGAGAAGTTAAAGCAAGCCGTGCAGGGGAGATATTTGCCACCTGCATATCGTACACAGAAAATGAATGAGTTCTATGAGCTAAAACACCTAGGACTCACCCTTGACGCATACTACTCTAAATTTGTCTCACTCTTAAAGTATGCGCCACAAATGGACACGACGTAGCAGGTGTCCAAATTTTGCGCGGGCTTAAATCCACCTGTAAATACCCGTCTCGAATCTATGCGACCATCAGATCTTCAGGATGCACTCATTCGAGCGGCACCTATAATTCAAGAAGTGCAAGCTAGACCAAGGGGTATTAAGAATTGGTCTTATAGTGACCCGAACAGAGGAACATGCAAACCCCAAATGAAGAGAGTTCAAGGTCACAATCAGGGACAAAGGAAGAAAGCAAGGACAAATAACGTCAACAACTTTGTTCCTACTCACAGTAATGGCCGAAACCTCCGATGTTTCCACTCCAACGAACTCGGTCACTTCAAAAGGCAATGTCCCAAGCTCAGCGAGGGACACCGTCAAGGTGCAAGCCGCGGTCAAGGAGCCGCCACCCGTGGAAGAGGAAGAACTGCCTGCATTACCAATAGGCAAAGATGTGAAGCAGAAGAAGAGGAAGATCCGACTATGAAAGCGGAATTCGAAAGAGCGACAGTCCATGCCGCTTGACACAAGAAGGGGCCGAATCGCCAGTTCTCGGTGATTCAAACACCGTCGGACTATCAAGGTAAAGGTTTGAAAACCTTGATTGATTGTGGCAGTACACATTCCTTTATCTCACCAGCGTGTGCTAAAAGATTAGGAATAGCCACAGTAAAAGCACCTACCCTACTTGTGGAATTGGCAAACGGTCGTGAGGTAACTTGTACCAGGAAAACTGTTAAGGAAGAGTTCTTTCTGGGAGGAAAGAAAACCTTAGTCAAATTCAGAGTCGTGAATTTAGGTATCCATGAGTGTCTGCTCGGGATGGATTGGCTTACGCCTAATGACGCCCACATCCACTGTGGAAAGGGTCAAGTTTCCTTTCGAAACTCTGAAAGAGAGTTTGTTACAACTCAAGGTGAGGCAGGAGTGCCAAGAATCTAGTTAGCCAAAGTATCGCGGATCATAAAAGGGGTTAGAAAAGGATTACCTGTTTACCTGATCAAACTCAACAAGTTAGATCAAAAGCAAGAGTCTCATGAGGGACCCTCTTGGCTAAAGGAGTACGCTGACGTATTCCCTGAGGAATTGACTGAACTTCCACCTCCAAGAGAAGTTGATCATGAAATAAGGCTAATGCCTGGAGCTGCGCCAATTGCAAAGAGACCTTATAGAATGTCCATACCAGAAGCTATTGAGTTGAAGGAACAACTCAAGCAACTGTTAGATCAGGGTTACATCCGGCCTAGCAACTCACCATGGGGAGCTCCAATACTATTCCAGAAAAAGAAAGATGGGACACTTCGACTATGTATTGATTACCGTGGGTTGAATCAATCAACAGTCAAGAACAAGTATCCTATTCCTAGAATAGATGAGCTTCTTGATCGCCTTCAAGGTGCAAAGATCTTCTCCAAAATGGATCTCAAGTCAGGTTACTATCAAATAAGGATCAAGGATGAAGATATTCCAAAAACGGCCTTCAATACAAGATATGGGCACTTTGAGTTCTTGGTTATGTCATTCGGGCTTACAAATGCACCTGCCACCTTCAATAGATTAATGCAGGATATTTTTAGACCATATCTTGATGATTTCGTGCTTGTCTTCTTCGATGACACTTTAGTTTATTCTAAACAGTAAGAAGATCATGAACCTCAACTTCGGATTGTCCTTGAGACAATGAGGTCTCATAAGCTGTATGCAAAAATGAAGAAGTGTGCATTCTTCAAACGTCAGATTGAATATCTAGGATTCATAGTATCATCAGAAGGAATATCAGTAGACCCAGCCAAAGTCAGAGATGTGCTTGAATGGCCAATACCAGTATCCGTCAAAGAAATACGTAGTTTTCTTGGCTTGACAGGATGGTATAGGGTCTTTATCAAAAACTGTGCTTTGATTGCAGCACCTCTTACCGACTTACTAAAAAAGCAAAATTCTATTACATGGTCAACTCCCGAACAAAATAGCTTCGACCAATTGAAGCAATGTTTGGTATCAGCACCTATTCTAAAACTTCCTGACCTCAATAAGGAGTTCGAGGTAGTAACTGATGCCAGCATTCTTGCCTTGGGGTGTGTACTTATGTAGGAAGGTCATCCAGTAGCATATTCTTCAAGGAAATTGAAGAGTCATGAAAAGAATTATGCCACGCATGATCTGGAGTTATTAGCTGTCATCCATGCTCTAAAGCTTTGGAGACACTACCTGTTGGGTAACAAGTTTACTCTAGTAACCGATCATAAGAGTCTCAAATGGATTTTTACCCAGAACGAGCTCAACATGAGGCAACGTCGATGGATTGAAGTATTGGAGGAGTATGATTTTGAAATCAAGTATCGACCAGGGAAAGAGAATGTAGTTGCCGATGCACTCAGTCGCAAGGCATTCCTAAATTCCCTAATCTTGCAGAATCCATCAACGGCCAGATCTCTGGCTACAAAGGTATCTATGCCAAGCAACCCTATACTCAAACTAGCTAGAGAGGAAGCATGCCATGATTTGGCCTACCAAACCATGATAAAAGAAATATCTACCAAGGAGCAGAATCTGAAGTCACAAGCTAAGTATCAGGAATTTTCCATTGATAATGGACTTGTCTACTACAGAACAAGGCTGTGTATACCAACAAGCCAGTCACTTAAGCAGAAGATATTATGGGAAGCTCATGATTCCCCTTTCGCAGGACATCCTGGCTATGCAAAAACTCTTAATGCAGTTAGGAAGAGCTACCATTGGGAGAGGCTCAAAGGTGATGTTCTCAAATATGTCACTGAATGTTTGTCTTGCCAACGTATCAAGGCTGAACATGTCATGATGCCAGGAAAATTGCAACCACTTGACATTCCCCAAATGAAATGGGAATTCATCAGTATGGATTTTGTGGTGGGCTTACCCCAAGTCCAAGGAGGATACAACTCCATTATGGTTGTAGTTGACATGCTTACTAAGGTTGCACACCTGATTCCAGTAAAGACAAACTATAAAGCCTCCGACATTGCAAGAGTGTTTATCAAGGAGATATTCAAGCTACATGGGTTACCTAGAAGGATCATTAGCGATCGAGATTCTCTCTTCACTTCACACTTTTGGAGAGCTATCTTTGGAGCTATTGGAACTCAACTCTGTTTTAGCACTGCCTACCATCCCCAAACGGATGGACAAACAGAGCGAGTGAATCAAATCATTGAGGATATGCTTAGGGTATACTGCTGTCGAGAGCCGAAGAGGTGGATTCAATACTTGCGATTAGTGGAATTTGCCTACAATGCTTCTTACCAGCAGAGCATTCAAATGACCCCTTTCCAGGCATTGTATGGTCATGATTGTCGAAGTCCCCTAAACTTTTCTGATCCAACCCTAAGAGTTGAAGCTTCAAGACAAATGTTGGAGGACATGGATGACCAAATAAGGTCAATAAGACAAGACATACAAGCAGCCAAAGATAGACAAAAGGCATATGCGGATTTGAAACGCCAAGAGAGGATCTTCGGAGAAGGAGACATGGTCTTCATTCGTGTACGCCCTAAAAGGAGTTCTTTATCTCTAGGAGAATGCAAGAAGCTAAGTCCAAGGTATTGTGGGCCGTATAAAATCCTCAAATGCCTGGGACCCAATCCTTATAAATTGCAACTTTCGGATAACCTAAAAGTTCACAATGTATTCCATGTTAGTCTCTTAAAAAAATATGTACCCAACCCTAATCATGTACTTGATGACCAACAAATTGTAATGCCTAGTCAAGGAGTCCTTGAACTAAGACCGGAAAAGATTTTAGATGTTAGGGAGAGACAGTTAAGATCTAGAACCTTGAAAGAATGCCTCGTCCAGTGGAAAGATTATCCCGAAGAGGATGCTACCTGGATGGATGAAATCTCTCTCAATCTTCAATATCCCCAGTTTATCTCGAGATGAGGACATCTCAATTCTTCTAAGGGGGAGAGAATGTAATATTCCCACCCGTGAATATTGACTTCCCGCACACTGCGTAAACCTCGTGCAAAGGTTATCTTTCATATTGAAATTGCTGGCAGTGTAACCTGTGACCTGCACGCGAGAAATCAGGACCTCCGCATTGGCAAAGCAAACCCGAGAGTGCAAACCCGCAAATCACACGTAAACACCCTCTTGGGAGGGGCAAATTGAATATTATCAAGGCAATTTTTTTTTATTTTATCCCTTTTCCCCAGTCGATGCACGGCTGGAGGAGAGGGAGTGTGGGGGGATGGGCTTGGTGGAGTCGTGGGCTGCATGGGGGGGGGGGGGGGGGGGGGGGGGGGGAACCCATGCAGGGGGCCACGTGGTGGAGCTCTTCTCTCCCCCCCTTGTCCTATAAATACACCTCTAAGGTGTGAAGGGAAGGAGGCTGCCTTATTGAGGACGAAGGAGGCAACATCACCTTATCGTAGGGGCAATTGGCATACTGTCGTGAACCCTTGGTGCTTCTCACAAAGAAGCTCAATGCCTTCGTTGGGCGTCGGTGCCTAGCGGAGCTTATCAGGGGCCTTCCTCAGAGGATCAGACGATTCTTCCACTGCCGTCCTCATCTCACACGTGACACCCCTACGGCACGAGTTAGGGAGAGGGAAGAAGGGAACGACTCTGCTGCTGTCGTTGCCTGTCCACCTGCGCGGTGCTGAGGATAGAAGAGGGAGAGTAGGGACTAAAAGGAAAGGAGGCTGCCATGTTGAAGGATCGAAGGGAGAGTAACGATCAGAGAGGGAGATCCACCGGGCTGAGGGACGCCGCCACCTACAGCGCCGCCTGCTGCTACCACCATAATCACCCCCTGCCATCGTCATAATCACCCATCCCCATCAGCAATCTTTTCCTCTTCCCAATCATTAGGACCCTTCCACGTCGACTCTGTTCAAAAAAAAAGTAGAAGCTTCTTAGAAGCTTCTTTAAAGGATAAGGCCCATAAGCCTTGTTTCTACATGCCTCCCTTGGTTTTAAAGCAGGTTCGTAAAGCCCCAATTCCTCCGCAAGGGAGAAAGCAGGCGGGCTTGGAGGCCGCTTTGCCAAAGTGGAGGAAATTCGGAGATCAAGTAAGAGATCGCGGGGTTCAAGTCATCAATGATGGCTCCCAAGAAGTCGCAAGGCGCATCTGCAGGAGGTTCTTCTCCTAGCATTCACGTGGACATCTCCCCGAGCCCACAGACTCAGGTTTTTACTATTGTGATTTCATACTAAAGTAATGCATTAAGCATGACAACTCCATGGATTAGGAAGTACCCGTGCATGTTCAAATTCACCTAGCCTAGTTAAATGCAATTGGGAAAAATTGGTAGTTTCAATATAAACGCAAATTGTCCATCCATCTTACGACCTTAATAGTAAATTGCCTTGTCGTGCATTTTCAAAGGAAAGCCACATATCGCCTAGGGTTAAAGAGGAAATTGTTAAGTGCATTGGTCATGAAGGAAAGGAGTATTTTTGCAATAACTCCCTTCGTTATGATTCGCATGAGGGAATTGTTAACTTCTGTTGCACGGCATGAAAAAGAACCCCGGTCTTATAAGTTGAATGGGAAAAGATGCTTGGAAATGGATTAAATCGACACTTGCCTTAGTATTGCATGAACTTCATTCACGATGTTGTTGTATCTAAGGGTCGCACTTATACTTTCGCAAATTTCATTTCATCAAGTTGCATTTAGGAATGATTGCATGGTTTATAAAAGCATGAAATTCAAATACTTAGACAAAAGGTTGTAGGCGTTATTCCTTGATGTAAATCCTAGTAGGCCCTATGTAAGTTATTCTTCAAATTATCATGCCTTTTGACTTTAGCAAAAAGGGATAGGGCTATTGCGGATCTTATGGTGCGTAGAAGTAATGAATTACATGTTTACATGTATTGTAACATTTTGCAACTATTTTTCTACTTTAGATCAAGTTTATCATCTCTAGGAAAGAATTGTCCTTGTCATAAGACAAGTAGGTCAATTTATCCAAGTCATTTGTGGTATCATGACTGTTAGGGTTTCGTATAGGCATAACTAGCCGATTCAATGAAAACCTCAAGTATTGGCTAGGGCTTGGCACGTTAGAAATGCAGCCAAGTATCGTACTTGGACGCCAAGTCGAAGCCCTCAAACCCAAAGGTCCTACCCACCTTCCCGGAATGTTGAGTCAATTGGATGCTCATGCAAATAATGATCTAGGGTTTCTACCCTAAGGATCATTCGACCTAATGCCAGAGCTTGGATTGAGTTGGAATCCCTAGGACCGAACGTTGTCGGCCTAGTGCGATTAGGATTGCGTTGACTAAGAAGACACCCTAAACCCTACTTCTAGTCTAGTCATAATTCCTTGACCAGAAAACACCGTTCAATGGGTGAAATGATCCCTTGGAATAGAGGCGACACCTGTGCAAACAAGTTGCAATGTCGCATAGACTTGGGGTTAAGTTCACAAGAGAGTTTTGCCATTTCTTGATATGAGGTTGGCAAGTTCTTGCGCAAGTTTATCTTGCAAGAGGATGAGTAGCCATCCTGTTACATCACCCTTATTGGGAAAATTTGCGAAGTTAAGGGAAGTTAGGTATTTGCTTGGAAGCAGATGATCAATCAATAAATTAACGCGACATGGTCGCAAGGATTTACTATTAATAAAACCTAAGGTATTGGTTAAGTTGGGTTAACAGGGTATGGCCCTAACCCAAGGACAATAGGAATCTTGCCAAGTTGCAATTGATTCCGGATCGAATGCTGGATGCATTCGGAGAGAAGGATTCACTCCTTAACAGTTTGCCAAATAAACGACCACTGGAATTGATTGTGCTTGTAACAGTTTAGAAAGCACTGTTTGCATTGTTTGCTCAAGGAACTAAAGGATGAAAAGATATATAAATGCTTCAGGTTGAAGGCCTGAAGGGAGAGGCAGCTTCAATTACCCCCGACTGCCTGCCTGACCCTAACCAAGGGGGTTGTTGACCGCGCCGGGAACTTGGACCGAACCCGCCGCGAGAGGTCTTTCCGTTGAGCTCTACTTGGAGCAGGAGGACGCTTGGGTGCCAGGGGGGGCTCTGGCCGTAAATCCCTCGCCTTCTGCACAAGAGGCTAATGCGACTCGGGATTGGATCTCAAGGCCCGCATACTAGTCTACGGGCAGAAGCTTGGAATAGTGATCCCTAGCGGATTACTGGATAAGCCTTCGGGCGGATTATGGACAAGCCTACGGGCGGAACTCCTTGTATTTCAAAGATAAAATGATGAAATGATAATAAAGAAGTTGTTTGATATTGTTTTTCTATGTCACGTGATAAGATTACGTGAAGGAACTAGTGCTTAACAGGGTTAATTAAAGAAGCTGTTTGTTATATGTCAAATTAATGTGTTAGATAATTACACAACTAAAACAAACCGAGGAAAGTGTGGAGGATGGACCATGGGTCCGTCCTACGGCTGGGTGGTCCCGATTAGCCCGGAACTTTTCTCAAAAATCTCGAGGAACAGCGGGATGATCATCATCATCAAAACGAATAACGAGAACGATGACCTAGAGTTACATCTTACCCAAATTTACGTTGTTTTAGGGGAACGAAATGGGACTATGCCTTACGGCAGAGAGGTTGAGCCTTGCATCCCTCTCGTTTCCCATTCTCTTTGAACCAAGTGCAGCGTGAATCTGCTTCGGTCCTGGCGTTTCTGCGTAAAGTAGTTCGCTCGGGTCTGACGCTAGTTGCTGCTAGCTAATGACCAAAAAGGAAAACCCAAATTCAGGTCGATCCTAAGTGGGAACGGCCAGGATACTTCCGCTACGTGGCAGACACGGGAAGTCCTAGATTGCAAAACCCGTAACATTCCATGGGAGTGCCGGGCGGAGTTTTCTAGACATCCTTTCCGATGGACTGCTAAGACGTGTCTTGGATGATTCTAGTGGACACGTTACAAGAATAATAATGTATCATCAACAATATTGTACATGTAATCAGATAAGGAATTTTGATTAATTTATATGAAGAATAAGGAGTTAATGGATCTTGTAACTCCATTATTACCAAAGTAATAGTCATTAAGGTTTTGAAGTTAGTTGGCTCATATACTCTAAATAAATAGCACATTTCCAAAATGGATAAGTACTAAGAAACATAGAGTGTACATTATCAAAATGTGTTTTATAAGTTTTGATAGTAGATGGAAAAAGTTATCAAAACACATTGTAGATATATAAATTTTTCTATTGGGAAAATATCAAATCCTTGGCTTTAGCAAAAATAAGACATTATTAAACTCTTGCTATAAAAATGTGTGTATAACCCTTGGAACAAAATACTTGTGTAGAATATGTGTCTACCTCTTTGATGAGCCATAATCATCCACCATCTAGTTTGATACAAATTGAATGACTCATTTTGTGAATTTTCTAGGACTTGTTCCCCTTTTAGCAACATCTTTTAGATTCTGAAAAAGGCTTAGTAGATGACTATTAAATGCTAACTTTATATTTAGTTGTCCCAAACAATCCAATTATTGATAAATGACTTGAGGTACATCCTTTATCTAAAGGAAAAAGAGGGTCTAATGTGCTAAGTTAAGTGGAAGAAAAGACAAACTTCTAATAGTTTTGGGAGACTGCTTGTTGGAAATTTGAAGACAAGGTTCCCAAATGTGAAGTTATAAGTGAAGTGTATAGCTCCAAGTAAGAAATAAGTTTATCCACACACGTTTGAATGATATTGCATAGAACTTGTTGCAAGTGGACAATTGTGGATATTTTTATTCCAAGCTAGCTTGTAGTGCATGTGGATGCATACTTCACGAGTGCCATGAACAGTAAACAATGCACGAAGCAATCCTTGAGGGCCTTTTAAGATGTGCATGTAGAGGGAGGTGAGGGGATTGGTTGGGTAAAGAAGGAGCACAATGCAAGTCTCCAAGAGATGTGCATATGTGGGGTAATATAGCTGTGAGGTGTCACACATGGGCGAAAGAATCTATGCATATTGATAGAAGTTTGGAAACATGGAGACGAGTGATGTAAAGGGAAGAGGGGAGAAAGAATCTATGCATAGGGTAAAAGGGCCAAATATAGAACGCCTAATCAAACAAATGCATTTTCTTTGTGGGGGACAAGGGTTCCTATTTTGCAATTTTTTGGAGATTTGAATATATGAGCACATTCATGCATTAAGAGGAATTGAAGCAATCCAACATTGAATTTATTACTTTTAGAATCTTATACATGCAACTTACAAAATACAAAATTGGGGGGTTTCTCAAGGTAGTGACACACTAATGAGTTGATAATGTGCCACTTTTTAGCAACTCAAAAAGTGATATCTAAGCAAGATTCTCAACATATTCCCTTCATTTATTACATTGTCATCCCCAAGGTATTTGCTTTTTAGTACGGGTTCAAAGTTGACCCCCTTACCTTATTGATGGAAGTTTGGAAACATTGAGTTGAGCACTATAAAGGGAGAGAGGAGATATCAAAGGACGAAGGGTAAGCCAAAAGGGTGGATCCACTCTCACAAGCCATTGTGAATTGTAAGAACAACTTATTAGAAGTGATGAATGCTTGCTTAGGGGCTCTCTCCCTCTCTCTCTCTCACATATTCATGAAGGCGCAAGCTATGATGTGAGTGGATTCATGAAGTTATAGCAAAAGGGTGTGCTCACTTAGACTCTCTCTCTCTCTCAGATCATGGCAGGATCAGGATCCTTCTCATCGTCGGCCAGTGCGTATGGAAGCAGCAGGTCGTCCGTGTCGTCATTGGCTGCGCTGCGGCATCACTTGTATGGCGACAACATCAACCCTCCTCCTCCCAAGCGAGGCCACGTCAACCCTCCTCCTCCCAAGCGAGGCCACGTCAAGCTCTGCATTGCCCGCTCCCTCCTGCGCTCTCTCTCGAGCCTTCGGCTTTCCCCTACCAGCAGTAGCATCAGCCCTTCCTCCTCCTCTTCTTCAGCTGCTCTTGCTTCCTCTAATTCCCCCTTTGCATTATCGTCGTCGTCAGGTCTGGCCAACCCCAAGAGACAGCGCAGCGCCCCTCGCTTCATTCGTCTCCTCGTTCGTTGCTCGTGCAGATAAAGTAATGATGATTAACCCATGACAACCATATTGATCGCGATGATGATGGTCTTGATTACAAGCGCTCATGATGGTCATCGTCATAATCTTAATAGGCTACAAGATGGTCAAGATAGTGAAGGTGATGATGGTGGTGATCATGATGTCATGATATATTGATGGTTGTGGTAGTGGTTGAGAGCATGGTCATGGTGGTGGTGTTATGGTACTAATGATGATCTTGGTGTGTAGGCCATGCATATACTCTAGAACAATGCCACGCACTTCTAATTTAATAGAAATTTGGGGCCCCATTGTACACTGAGTTGAATCAAAACATGTTAGTTCACATTTTCCATGAGCAATTCTACCTTTCTTAGCAAGCCAACTTGTAACATGTAAGAGCTTTTATCTTTTTCCCTAGCCTCCATGAATGTGCGCTTTGAAATCACCCACTTATGCATTTTCTACGAAACCATGTTATCAATTGTGCATAGATAAACGCTGAATCCAATATTTAAATTCTATATTCAATGCAACTTTTGAAATTCTACAAACTAGTAACATTTGAGAGCTTTCCTCTCATCATCGTTTTAGCAAGAAAACTTGTAACATTTTAGAGCTTCTATCTTTTTATCTTGCCTCCATCAATATTGCACTCAAAATCACCCACTTATGGACTTTCTACTAAACCATGCCATCAATGATACATAGATAAAAGCTTCATGCAAGATTTAAATTAACATTTAATGATTTTTGAAATTTTGCAAAATTATAGATGTCCTCAAGAAATAATGTTATTATTGTAGGTTAGTATATAGTCCTAAGTGCAAATCTCATCAGTGCTTACCAAGGACACTTTTTTTTCACTAGGTTTTTCCCTTGGATATCTAGTGTGAAAGGACATCTTACCTTTTAGTATGTTGGCATTCATGATTGTCATTACCAGCCAGTTTATAACAAAGTTAGGCGCATTCCATAGTCATCTAAATGTGATTATGATAAAGGGCATGGAGATGGTGTGTTGCATGGAGTTTTCTCCAAATGTGCATACGAATGGAGAAAATGACTAGCATGTCCTCATCATCCATAAAGCTTCATGCTTCATACTATGTATTAATCTAAGATTGAAGCAAGGATTGCTTGCTTGAAAAAGCAATTAGAAATGCAAGAATAATGAATGGTAGACCATCTTCTTAAGGTGCAAAACCTATGAGAGGGAAGCTACTCAACATCAATGAAGCCATTTCTTCATGTGAATATGACTTCTTATGAGGTCATGTCTTGATGAGAGTATGAATTCTAAGACTTTGAAGTTAGTGCCACTTTCTTCAAGATACACAAAATATTTATATTTCCACAATGGAGCTTTGAGAAATACTACACCTCATATAGCTTTGCTTTACAATTTGAAAGTTTCTCTAATCAAAAAAGTGTTCTCATGTGTAAATAATGCCTCACTTCTATAAGATGCATTGGTGAGGTGATGCTCACAATGGATGATGGTACAAATCTTCATTTGCAATTGTATTGAATATACCAAGGATTAATAAAGACTTTTTCTTAATTCGTCTTTTACTATGTAAGGACATTTGGTAAGTTTTGAGGATTGTGAGGTGTCTACCAATCTCAATCCAAGGTGCACCTTTTAGTAGTCCATCAGTAGGTTTTCCAAAATTGACACCGCCCGACACTCCCTTGGAGTATCACGAGGTTTGTCACTTAGGCCCTACTGAGCCTACATCACAACGGAAGAGTTCGAGTTGAACCCACTAGGATTTACCTGAATTTTCGGGTTCCTAAAATCAAACAGGTCTCTTAAAACAACCAACTGGCGCCAGTAATTTGAAGTTTCCACTTCCTAAAGGATTACTCGAACTGAAGCGGACTTGCCATTGCACTTAGTTCAAAGAGAATGGGAGATGGAGGGGAGTGCAGTATGTCAATCCTCTTACCCATAAGGCAAAATCCCATTCTGACCCCCCTAAATCAATGCAAGTCGGTTCTACCTAACGACTAGTTGGTCAATCTATCGTGTTTCTATTTCTATCGTGCCGATTTAGAAAAGCTCCTAGTAAGTGAAACCACCCTACCATTGGACGAACTTGTTAGGGGTCATGCCCACCTGCTTTCCTTTGACGACGGTATCATCTTTAGTTTTTTAATTACCTATAGCACATTTATTAAAACATATACGACTAGCTTCTTTAATTAATCCATTAAATCATAGGTTCCTTCATGTAATTTATTTTACGGACACGCATACAATTCAAACAACCCTTGAATAAAAACAAATTTCTTTATTATATTAAAAATTATCACAATTTCCATCTTTTTGATCTTGCAAAAGATATACAGAATTCCACCAAGGTATTCTGTCCACCAAGATTCCTCCCTTATAACTAGCATTAGGGTTCTAGGATCCCATCCTGGGTCGTGAAAGGGCTCATCATATTCTAGGAGTACTGCAAAATTTATGGCCAGAGTCCCCCCTGGCATCCACATTTCCTATTGCTCTTGAGACTATCCCTATGGACATACCTTTTCGCTATGGAGTAGGTCTAAGTCTCTCGAAGCGATAATCATGAACCCCTTGGAGTAGGGTCTCGCAACTAGCTTGGGGTTATCCTAGCGTGAACTTTCCTTTTATCCTATTTGTCAATGCTTTTAATCAGAGATCTAGATTCTAGCAAACAGAAGCAGTCCTTTCAAACAATGACAATCACACCATCCATCGTGTAGTTCATAGCTTCACATAGCCAAGGTAGATCCTTAACCCAAGGTACCCTTACATTCTAACAAGGATTCTTCTTTCCATAAAGAAGTGTTGAGTACAAATCTTTCAACGTTGCTAAGCAAGACACGAATTTCCCATTTAGGACTAACTTATCCAACATAAGTGAATTTCCTTTAGTTGATACTTAGAAAAATATTGTGATAATAATTTAACGAAATGATTTACAAGATTATTTAAATAGACTTTCACTTTTTAAGCATTAATCAACTCCTAAACATTGTCGCGTTTGGTAATAAATATATCGAGTTATTTTACTAATCTCAAGTGTGCATAACGTCCTTTACTCATTTCATGCAATAACCACCTGCAACTATTTCCATCATGATTCTACGAATTATAATCTCAATTAATCTATCTACAAATCATAGGTAGCAGTTAACAGTTTGTGCATGTATTAATATGCTCTCTAGATGAAACTAACATCTCATGTAAGTGTAAATACAAAAGCTAACATTATATTTACTTAATTTTTTAAAAAAAACTGATTTGGAGCAATGTCATTGGGAATTTCGTTTTTGCTTGCGCTTGCATTCGCCACACCCGATGTTCTATTGGTAGTGGCAATTCTGGCAACCTCGAGCATTCCCAATGAATTCGAGATGGGAGAGTGCGAGTGGAGGTGGAGTGCAGCTTGCCGAGTTGAAGATCGAGATAGGGAAAAGTTGAGTTAATTTGTTTCCTCTCTAACCCTCTCTCTAATTCCCTCTCTCACAGCCTCTTGAGATCTTCTTCCCTCTCTCTCTCTTTCTAATTCTCCCCCTCTCTAGCTCCCTCTCGCAGTCTCTCGGGGGGGGGGGGGGGGGGGGGGTGGAATGGGGAATGTCCTTCTACCTCCCTCTCTCTTTCTCCCTCTTGCTCTATACACCTGAGAAGGGCCTCTCTAGCTCCCTCTCACAGTCTCTCGGGGGGGGATGTCCTTCTACCTTCCTCTCTCTTTCTCCCTCTTGCTCTATACACCTGAGAAGGGCCTCTCCCCTCTTGCTCGGACCTCTCTCAACTGCTCCCCATGCCTCTTATGTATAGCTAAATTAGAGAAGAAGGGTTGTGGCTAAGAAAAAGAGCTCTTTATGGAGGGAATCTTGGTAAAATCAACAATCTGAAGCTTCCAAGATGCAATATGATCCTCACATCGCAAATATGATGGTTCCATTGACTCCAAAAGGGGGGTAAAACCCTAAGGCATCTGATCAGAAATCTTCTAGATCACTCCTTCTCCCCGTTTGGAGTGTTGTTTGATGCCTGTAAACTGCGATTGCGACCGACACAATTTTGCCAATCCTTCTTTTTGCATTAAATATCCAAAACTAGCTAAAAAAGGCACTTGCTTTTTTTACATGACACCCTGTTCTAGAAGTTTCCATAGCTTTTTAGGATATTTATAATAAATAATATCCAAAATATAAAAAATATGCTAGTTTTGTCCAAAAATCTAGTTATTTTGGACCATCCATACTATAGACACTGACACTAATAACTAATATGACTCATAACTGTCGTTCATGTGGTAACTTCCATGACGGGTGGCTACAGTCCTTGTCAATCCCGACGGGTTATGATCCTCAGTTTTTTTGCTCGAGATCTTCTCTATTTAATGATTTTAGAGTTCTTCAAGTCCATTTTGCGAGAAATCCGAAAGATTTGAAATCAAAGTCAAGATATCACATCCTCTCCCCCTTAGAGAAATTGAGATGTCCTCATCTCGAATGAAACTGGGGATATTGGTTACATAGTGAATCATGGTCAATCCAAGTGGCATCCTCTTCAGGGTAGTTTTTCCACTGGAGGAGATATTCTCTAAGTGTTCTACTCCTCAATTTTCTCTCCCTTGCATCAATTACTCTGTCAAGTTGTAGCTCACGGACTCCTTGGTTAGGTATTACAACTTGTTGATCATCAAGGATATGGTTAGGGTTAGCTATGTTATGCTTTCAATAAGCTAATATGAAATGCATTGTGGATTTTTATATCCTCAGGGAGTTGTATCTTGTAAGCACTTGGTCATAAGCGCTTGAGAACCTTATAGGGTCCACGATATCTTGGACTTAGCTTCTTAAATTTTCCTAAAGACAAATAACTCTTCTTTGGATGGACACAAACGAAGACCATGTCTCCTTCTTTGAAGATCCGTTCTTGCCTTTTTAGATCAACATATACCTTTTGTTGGTCCTTGGTAGCTTGAATATCTTGGATGATAATCTTGATTTGATCATACATTTCTTCTAATATTTTTCTCGAAGCTTCTATACTTAGATTAGGATTGGAAAAATTAAGTGGCATACAGTAATCTTGACCATATAGTGCCTGAAATGGAGTCATTTGAATATTTCGATGATAGGAGGCATTATAAGCAAATTCTACTAAGGGTAGATACTAAATCCACCTTTTAGGTTCCTTGCTGCAATATGCGCACAGAATATCCTCAATCACTCAATTAACTTGTTCTATCTGCCCACCAGTTTGTGGATGATAAGCAGTGTTGAAACAAAGTTGGGTTCCAATGGCTTCAAATAAACTCTTCCAAAAATGTGATGTGAAAAGAGAATCACGATCACTAATGACCCTTTTAGGTAACCCATGTAACCTAAAAATCTCTTTTATAAAAATTATTGCAATATCTGAAGCTTTGTGATTGATTTTTGTTGGAATAAGATGAGTGACCTTTGTTAGCATGTCTACTATTACCATTACTGAGTTATATCCTCCTTGCAAAAAAGGTAACCCAACTATAAAGTCCATGCTAATAAACTCCTGTTTCATCTGGGGAATGTCAAGTGGCTGGAGTTTTCTTGGTAACTTGACACATTTAGATTTTACCCTTTGGCAATTTAGACATTCATTGATATACTTAAGTACATTACCCTTGAATCTTTGCTAGTAATATCTTTTCGTGATAGCATTAAAAGTTTTTGCATATCCCGTGTATCCTAAAAAAGGAGAGTCATGTGCTTCCCAAAGTATCCTCTCTTGAGAGTCTAACTTGAAGGAATGCATAGTCTCATTCTAAAATAAACAAGTCCTCTGTCTTCATTTGTAGAGAATTCTTGATACTTAGTCTTGAATTTTGGGATCTTGTTCCTTATTTTGAACTTCCCAAAACAAGTGTTGATAGTATGGGTCCTTATTTGCTTCATCATTAGTCAACTCAATGATAGGATTAGTTGGCATTGATACCATTGTACCCAAAGTTTCTGCCCTAGATGGTTCTTCAGCAAATAAGAGCATTACGGAAGGCTTTACAACTCAGGGCATCTGCTACTACATGTTCTTTACCAAGTTTGAACTTAATTTCAAATTCATACTCTTGTAGAATTTTGATCCACCATTGTTGCCTCATATTAAGATCAAGCTGAGTAAAAATGCAATTAAGACTTTTATGATCTGTGACTAAGGAAAACTTATTTCCAAGCAAGCAATATCTCCATAATTTGAGAGCGTAAATCATAGCTAACAACTCCAGGTCTCGTAAGTACCATATCTATTTTCATGGGCTTTCAATTTTCTCAAAGAGTAAGCTACAGGATGACCTTTCTCTGCATTAGTATGCATCCCAATGCAAGAGAGATGGCATCTATGACAACTTCAAATTCATTGCTTAAGTTAGGTAACCATAAGTTAGGAGCAATTATCAAACTATGTTTTAGTTGCTCAAAGCTAGATTGTTCAATTGGCATCCAGATAAAGGCAACTTGCTTTTTGAGTAGGTCTATAAGAGGTGCTACAATTTGGGTATAGTTTGTGATGAATATCCTATACCATCCTATTAGACCTAGAAAACTTCTCACTTCCTGTTAGAGGTGGTTGGGGGTGGCCAATCTTGAACATCTTTGACCTTGGCAAGATCTACTAATATACCTTCAATAAACACTATGAATCCCAAGTACTCAATCTTCCTTTTGAAGAAGGCACACTTCTTCTTCTTGGCATACAATTTGTGTGTTCTCATCATCACCAAGACAATGCATAAATGTGGTCCATGTTCTTCTTCCACCTTAGAAGAAGTTAGGATGTCATCAAAGAATACAATAACAAAATCATTAAGATGAGACATGAAAATGTCTTGCATTAACCTGTTAAAGGTAGTTGGGGCATTTTTCAACCCAAATGACATGACAATGAATTAGAAATGATTGTATCTTGTGTGGAATGCAATTTTAGAAATATCTTCATCCTTGATTCTTATCTGATAATATACTGAACAAAGATCGATCTTAGAAAAGATCCTTCCTTGGGATCAGGTACTTATTCTTCACAGTTACCTGGTTTAGCCCTCAATAGTTGATACAAAGAGTCCCATCTTTCTTCTTTTGGAATAATACTGGGGCTTCCCATGGTGAACTACTTGGCCGAATATACCCTTGTTCTAGTAGTTGTTTGAGTTCCTCTTTTAGTTTGAAGGATTTAGGAATAGACATTTTGTAAGGCCTTTTTGCCATTGGAGTGGCTCTCGGAACAAGTTTGATCTCATGATCGACTTCTCTTTCCAAAGGTAACTCAATTAGCTCTTCAAGAAATACATTGGAGTATTCTTTTAACCAAGATGGTTCTTCTTCTATCTTACCATCTTGATTTACCTTGTTAAGCTTGATCAAGTAAATTGGTAATCCTTTCTTCAATCCTTTCACAATTCAAGAAGCTTTTGCTAATTGAACTTTAGGTTTCCCTGTTTCACCTTGTGTAGTTGCTATTTCACTATTCAAATCCTAAAATGTGACTTGACCTTTCCCACAATGGATATGAGCATCATTGGGAATCAACCAATCCATTCCTAGTAAACATTCATAAGCTCCTAAGTTCATTACTCTGAATTTCATTCTTGAAAGGTTTTCTCCTAAGTTAACACAGTTTGTTGCGTAAAAAGTACTTCCTTTCCATTTATTAATTCCAAGAGTAGTTTTGATGCATTTACTGTATCTATTCCTAACTTCTTAGCACACTTGGGAGAAATAAATGAGTGTGTACTTCCACAGTCAATCAAAACTTTAAATGATTTACCTCGGTGACTAGCTAGTGTATGTATTATTAAATATTGACGATTTAGACCCTTCTTGTGGAATGCAACATGAACAATTGCTTTTTCAATATCTTCTTCCATAGTAGGATCTTCCTCCTTATTAATCTCTTTAAGGATAATATTTGATGTTCTTCATCTTGCCATAGCTACTTGACCACGGCCTTAGGCAGCTCTACCTTGACCTCGAAATTGGCCTTGGCAATGGTTTCCAACAAGCTTTGGACAATCTCTCCGTAAAAAATTATTGGCTCATTACAGTGAAAGCACCGAAGACCATCCATGTTTCCCTGGGTAGAAACAAAATTTCCAACTGCATTGGATTTTTCCTTTTTCTTTTGACCTTGGTGAAATTGGTCTTGGGTTCTTTTTGCTTGACTTTTGAATCCTCTTTTGTTCTGGTTATTGTAGCTCCAGGACTTATTATTTTTAAGCTTTGATTGTACTTCCGGCACAATAGGATCAGCTCGAATAATTCAAAGATATACATTAACAAAGAGAAAAAAACATGTCCTAGGCTATATTTACCATCCAAGAAAAAATGTTATTATGCTTACGTCCTATTCTATTCTAACGAGCACTTTGATACCAACTATGAGGTGTCCCCCAACCTCAATCTAAGGCTCACCCTTTAGTAGTCCATCAGCAAGTTTTCCAAAATTGACGCCGCCCAGCGCTCCCTTGGAGTATCATGGGGTTTGTCACTTAGGCCCTACTGAGTCTACATTGCAATGGAAGAGTTCCAACCAAACCCACTAGGATCTACTTGAATTTTTGAGTTTCTAAAATCAGACGGGTCTCCTAACAGCCAGCTAGTGTCAGTAATTTCGAGTTTCCACTTTCTACATGATTCCTCAAACTAAAGCAGACTTGCCATTGCACTTGGTTCAAAGAGAATGATAGACGGAGGGGAGCGCAATACGTCAACCCTCATGTCCATAAGGCAAAATCCCATTCCTGCTCCCTAAAATATTACAAGTCACTTCTACGTAACGACTAATTGGTCAATTTATCATCTTTCTATTTCTATCACTAATTTAGAAAACCTCCTAGCTAACCGAGACCACCCTACCATGGGATGGACCCATTGGGGGTCACACCCACCCACTTTCTTTGATGATAGTATCATCTTTAATTACCTATAGCACATTTATTGAAACATATACAACCAGCTTCCTTAATTAGTATGTTAAATCAGAGGTTCCTTCACATAATTTATTTCACGGATATGCATACAATTCAAACAACCCTTGAATAAAAAACAAGTTCCTTTATTATATTGGAAGTTTATCATAATTTCCATCTTTTTGATCCTATGAAAGATATACAGAATTCCACGAGGGTATTCTGTCCACCAAGATTCCTCCCTTGTAACTAGTATTAGGGTTCCAGGATCCCATCATGAGTCCCGAAGGGGCTCATCGGATTCTTGGAGTAATGAGAAATTTATAGCCAAAGCCCCCTTTGGCATCCACATTTCCTACTGCTCGAGACTATCCCTACGGACAGACCTTTTCACTACAGAGCAGGTACTCTAAGTCTCTCAAAGCGATAATCATGACCCCCTTGGAGTAGGATCTCGCAACTAGCTTGGGGATAGCCTAGCGTGATCTTTCCTTTTATCCTATTTGTCAATGTCTTTAATCAAAGGTCTAGATTCTAGCAAACACAAACAATCCTTTCAAACAATAACAATCACACCTTCGTGCAATTCACAGCTTCACATAGCCAAGGTAGATCCTTAACCCAAGGTAACCTTACATTCTAACAAGGATTCTTCTTCCCATAAAGAAGTGTTGAGTAAAATCTTTCAACGTTGTTAAGCAAGACGCGAATTTCTCGTTTAGGGCTAACTTACCCAACATAAGTGAATTTTCTGTAGTTGGTACTTAGAAAAATATTGCGGAATGTGTAGCAAAGATAATGTGACTTGGGCTATGCATGATACTAAATTATGACATGCAAGATTCTAACATGTAGACTATGAAAATTTTTTATTAATATAATAATAGGGTATGGTGGAATTTAAACCTTATTGAAATACCATTGAAACATCTATGTAAAGATTCAATTTCAAGCAAGATGTAGTAGGTAGCTTCCCCAAAAGATGGTTTAGTTAGAGTTATTAAATCTTTACAGCTCATTCTTAATGACTTGTAAGTAGTAGACCCATGAAGATATTGTCTCTTGGCAAAAACAATCACTTAGTAATATTTGTGGATGAATTTTCAAGGTATATGTGGTTTATCCTCTCAAGAAGAAATCTAAAGTGGCATACAAATCATACTTTTTCATACATATCACAATATAATGATGTTTGAAAATGGAAAAATAGATATGTCATGAAGATGGCTAGATGTATGATTAAGACCAAAGGTGTTCCTCACAAGTTTTGGTTGAGGCAATTGCTTTTGTAGCACACGTCTTGAATTGATGCCCTACAAAAGCAGTAAATGCAGTCACTATGTACAAGACTTGGTTTGACAAAAAGCCTTCAATTGAATAACATGTATAATTTTGGTTGCTTAACTTATGCACCGTGTACCTTAGGAGTCACAAAATAACCTTGATGATAAAAGAATCAAATGTATTTATTCGGTTATAATGGTATTGGCAAATGTTACAAACTCTAGAATCCTTCTACCCAAAGGATTTGTAGCAATATGGTATTTACTAAACTTTTAGATTATCTGTTGACTAATTATGATATGCCACATGTAATTTTAGAAGTTATGTTTGAGGGGCCTACTTCTATTGTGTATCCCATTGATCATTAGGGAAAAAATAGAATTACAAATGGGCCTTTAAAAATATTATAGTTTAAGAGGTGGGCCTTTTTAATTATCCAATAACAAGACAAGATGTTGATATCTATGGAGGGTGAATTTCTCTCCAGATCTTTGATTTTCTATTTTACACAAGGGTAGTTGGGACTTAAAAAGAGGGGATGAATAATATATAAATTTTAATTATCCCTATCCTCATACTATTTTTCTCTTTAAAAAATATCCTTATACTATTATCCTCTCTTTTTTTTGTTTTCAATTTTCCTCTTATTTTGTCCTACGAATTTGCTTTGACCCAAATTTTGAGCAATAGATTCATAGCAAACTAGTTTTTCTCTCTTCTCCATTCTAGTCAATTTTCATCATTATTGAAGCTCTATGCTAAGGGTAAACAAGGTTTTGAGTACTCTACTTACTTGTTCAATTTCCCCTTCTTGCTACTATATATTTTGGATAAAATATAAGTGCTAATCTCTCTCTCTATGTTTTCTCTTTTATATAGTTTTTTAGTTGTATTTGATGTTAGTTCTAACTCTTGCTATTGTCTTCTTGCAATGATCATTCTAAGTAAGATGTAGATACTCCTCTCTCTCTCTCTCTCTCTCTCTCTCTCTCTCTCTCTCTCTCTCTCTCTCTCTCTCTCTCTCTCTCCGTGGGTTTCGGACCCCACAGCCACACCGATAGGAGATCCGGAGGATTCTTGATCTACATCGACAGTAGACTGAGATCCGACAACACTCGACACATTGGATCTCAGATCTCCAGTTTGCTCTTTCTCCACCGCTGATGTACCACATCCTGCATCCAGAAGGGATCACCTGCTATTAGCGACTTTGACGACTGCTACTACATCCCAGGATAGTATATCTCCCTGCATCTGTTACATATACACATCGCACCACTTTATCACAACCAACAATTGTTCCCCTATCACACCCGACATTTGTTCCCCTTTTGTAGCCATTATCTGGAGTACCAGAGCTACATACACACATACACATACACGACACTTATCACACTCACATCACCGTATTTTCAGTTTCCAGTTTTTAGCTTTTCATTCAGCACTTTTATTTTGGATAGCTGGACCTCATCAGTTGTATCACAGTTTGTCTCATAGGCCAGTTTTGGTCTTTAGAAGACGTTACTCTCTCTCTCTCTCTCTCTCTCTCTCTCTCTCTCTCTCTCTCTCTCTCTCTCTCTCTCTCTCTCTCTCTCTCTCTCTCTCTCTCTCTCTCTCTCTCTCTCTCTCTCGTTATTTTTATCACAAATCATGTGGTGCATGGATTTGCTTGAGCTATTGTGTCAACTAACACATACAATACACTCAACTTGGAGAAATCTCGCTCAAGAACATAAGAAGAGAGATGGAGACCAAAATATTTTCTTTCTAGTTTTTAGTCCTTTCTTTTTCACACAATACAATGTATAAAAAGGATATACAAGATACAACATAAAGAAAAGTTTCTTACTAAGTCAAGTAGTGCATAACTAATTATACTAATGGACTAGCACTATAACTATGCTAGTTGTAGGTAGGTGTAACAAACTAAATATAATAAGAGATAAGTCAATGGCCATCTGAGGATCATAATGACCACCAATATGCTATGTGTAGATGTGTGGATCCATCTAACCAAGTGCTCCATCATCAATGTTTGCACATATTGAGCTTGCCATCTCAACACTCCCCCTCAAGCTCAACTGTATCTTTGCAACTCCAAGTAAGTCAAAATTTTTAAAGTTTCTCTACATACCCAATTCCTTTTAGAAAATATTAGCTATCTGATCATGCGTGTTAATTTATGCCATATTAATCTCTCCTATAAGTATCTTCTCTCTCACAAAATGATAACGCACCTTAATATGTTTTTTCCTAATATGGAATACTCGGTACTTAGCTAATTGTGTAATACTCATGTTGTCACAATGAATGATAGCTGGACCATCTCCTTATACATTCAAATCACCCAATACCTTTTGCATCCATACTATCTCACATGTTGCTATAGCACAATCTCTATACTCAACTTTTGTACTTGATAAAGTAACCACTGGTTGCTTTTTACTACTCCAAGTAACTGTTACACTACCAAGAGAAAATATGAGTCTATTGGTAGATCTTGTAATGAAGTGAACCTAACAGGACCTAAGAGAGAGAAGAAAGTGTAGAAGAGAGAGAAAGAGAGTAACAAGAAGAGAGAAAGACTAGAAGAAGAGAGAGAAAGTCAAAAAGAGAGAGAGAAAGAGGGAAAGAAGAGGAAAGAAGCCATGGAAGCTGTGAAGGTAATGAGAGAGTTTCTTTATTAATGCATGATAATTGATCTAACCCTCTTACACCTTAATTGGTGTGACTATCGTAATTTCTATATATCCAACTCATTGCAAGCCATCCTGGCTCAAAAGGTTTTTATCCCCAAAAACAAAAGGAAGAGTGGGAGGGAGAGATAGCAAAGCACTACGCTGTGCATGAATATAAGGGAAATGAACAAAGAAGAAGGTTGAGTACCATGGGAAATGGGGCCTAGAGGTAGAGGGAGTATGGACAATCATACAAGTGGACCAACACACAAGATGATCCACCATTTCATGAAAATCAGGGCCCTGGATGAAGTGGACATCATGATGTCGAGAATAGGACTGTTATAGAAAAATAGTCATAACTTTGGGTGGGGAGCTCTGAATGGGATGACCGAGGTGTCAATGAGGAGCTCGTCAAGCATAATTTTAGCCCATGTAGGTGGGGTTGGGCTAAAAATTTTTCAGGGTCAAAATTGATGCAAAATAGTTTGTTGTCCATAAGTAGTTGGCAATCCAAACTGAGTCAACTGTGGTTAAGTTTCAACCAAAACAGCATCCCTGAGGTGGAAAAATTCATCTAAAATGGATGCTGATCTCCAAGAGGATTCCTCTAGAGGTAGGCATTTCTATTTGATCAAGTACTCTTTGATCGCGATTAGGTGCGAAGCTGCTTTCCTCTCTCTGCCCAACAACTACTTCAGGAATGTATTGAATAAGACCCCCTTCATTCATGGGGGCAACTCCTCCACATAGACTTTTGGGGTCCCAATGAATGGTTTCAGCTAGCTCACATAAAAGACATCATGAATCTTAGTCCTGTAAATTATCACTTTTGCAGTACTTTTGGCCATATCTTTCAACCAACTCTATGGCCTCAAACAAATTGGATACTTATGCAACTTGGCATCATCACTAACAGCCTCTACATACATTGTCAAGTTCATAAACTGATTTGTATACTCCCATACGATGACAATTACATTGATCAAGTTGGTACCATCTTCTTGCTGATCGTTCCTTTTTTACTTGGGGACACAAATACCTGCAACATATGCATATGCATCTTAAAGTCATCCCAATCACAGAATTGTTGATTTTTTGTTTATATGTAATGCCACCATGTATGGGGAAAGCCTTCTAAATGAAGAGAGGCAAAAATTATCTTTCCCTCATCGGTGTGTGGGTAGATGTAAAAATAAGCCTCTAGCTTAGAGTTCCACTCTTCCAAGTCAGTCAAGGATAGGGATTGTCCATTAAAATTGGCAAAAATGATTTTTTCACACATCTCATTAGTGCCTTACTACCCATACATTCCATCTAGTCCATGTTGCCCATGCATATTCTGTCCATGAGGACCATGCTGGCCAAATTGTCCATAAGGGCCTTTTGTTGCCCCATGATTAGCATGTGGGACATGCTACCCACACAGTCCATGCTACCCCAATCGAACATTAGGGCCTTGTTGCCCAAAAGTACCATGTGCATGCTACCATTGTGCAATGTTGTCCATAAGTACCATTGTGCATGCTACCATTGTGCAATGTTGTCCATAAGTACCTTATGGAGTGTGTTGTCCATGATTTTGGGAAAGCATGTAGCTACCATTTCTAGTGGTCAGACGTCCCGAGGAAGGGTTGGATGGATTTGCAACAAGGGATGGAAGGATAGGCTCATCATGCCTTGTTGAGGACTCACCCATCTCATAGGTGCTGAGGGAAATACCGCGCCTCCCAATGATGTCTTACTAGTCATTTACGGTCTCCAACGGAGGGAGAGGTTGGCCTCAAGATTGTATCGATGATCCTTTGCTTGCGTTGAGAGGGTTTCCAATGTCAAAATGAGAGTGTTCATTTGCTCCATCAGCCTAGTCATTGTGGCAATCGTCTCTCTATGTCTCTTAGTATGATGATTCTCATGTTGGCACAATGTGTGATTAAGCATAGAGTAATGGTCCAATTCAGGGGGCATTTCTTCACGCATCTTATGGTCCTCTTGGGTGGAGCTAGGGTCATTCATTGATGCCTAAGAATCCCTAATTTCAAATTGAAACTCCTCTTGGGCCTTTGCCTTGCCTCTTTGTCCTGCCATGCTAAGTGCTGTCCAAATAGACCCTCTCATACAAAATCTAAGATATATTTAGCTAGGGAGCTCTGATTCAAGGAATTTTATGATTCAAAATAGAGGGGAGAGTACCCTTTGTGAAGTTACGCAAAAATTTTATGATAGAAAATTCTCAAAATTGACTGTGAACAACTTTATGTGGTTGTATAGAAGGGGACTACATCATGTCCCACATGACCACTACATACAAAAGTGGTTGTACCTCTCTAATGGGAACTCTGATCAGGGAGATTTCTAGCTCTTGTTGAAGAACACAAAGCCCTCTTCGAAAGGAGCTATGGGGTTTTATTTTAATTCTCCAATTACTTTTTAATACCCTATCTCACAATCTATCTTGGTCCAAATCAACATTGTTTGACTTTTTTATGATGCAAAATCCTTAGAAAACTAATTATATCATTTACATAACATTTGAATCATATCATAGTATCTATACATGGCATGTGAATGCCTACAATGATTTAGAAAACTCAACAAGAGTCCCAAGTAGCATACATTCTCCCAATACATGAGTGACATACATCCCATATGCATTTCCAATGTTCTTCCCATGGCCTTTGGGATAGGCACGGATTGTACTTGCACATGCAAACAATTTCTTGGACTCCAAGACTCAAGGGGTATGCAAACTTCTGCCTCGAGCTGGGCTGTGCACTCCTTGAAGGTTGTTAATGGCAAGGGGGTCACCCCACTATTGTCTTGCCATCTCACCTGGCATCGGCCTCGATTAAATCATCCGAAAGAGACATGGCAGGAGAATTATAAGCTGATCAACTAGCATCAAATGATATTTTGGAAATAGACTTTCAACTTTGATGAGATGCAAGGTAAAATGAAAAATTTGGATAGGTAAGGGTGTTACCTTAGCAATTTAGTGACTTACTAATTTCTTACCTTACCCCTTTTACAATTTTTTGGGGTTTACTTTCAAAATCATAGCCAACAAGATGGTTATGATTAGGAGTATGATGCTTAGCTGAAGAGAGGAAATAATTGAATCACAAACATGAATGCATTCCATAAGTGATTGAGTAGATGAAGAAGTAGGCCAATACATTCCCTTGATCCAATCAATGCCAAGAGAGGGTTGATTCTCTAATCCCTCTCAAAGAAGAGGATGGAGCTCAACAAATGGATGAAGAGAGAGGTCAAGGACTATGAGACATACCTTAGACATGCTTGAAGAAGTGGTGGAAGGTTGCCCAAATCAAGAACTCATGCTTCTTCTCTAATTCAGTCTCTGTGGATGGAATAAGCTTTTCAATCCTTTGAAATCTTCAAGGAGAAGAGGCTTGAGTTGCTGCCAATGGCTCGTGGGGCAAGAAATTGAAGATTCTTAAAGAGAGCTTGAGCTTCAAGGAAGGTGTCATTGGCTACCATTGATGTTGTCAATTCCAAGGTTTTAGGAGAGTACTAAGATCAAAGATCCCAGTCAAGAGGTATGAATCTTGCTCATATGAGTGCCAAGAGATAGGAAATGAAGCTAGAGATTAGTGCCAAGTGCTGGAGTAGGAGAACAATGACTAGAGATCTCAACAAAAAATGTGTCAAAAATTGTGGGGATACCTCTGGAGACTAGTGAGGTGAAGCTCATGGGTGCTCTACAAGTTGTCCAAGGTATCAAAAAAATAGTGGGAGATGGCACTCAAGCACCCTCAAGGAGAGAGAGAAGGAAGATTTGGAGAGTTCTTGGGCTAGAGATTCCATGGCTGCCTCAAGAAATTGTGAGGAAGAAGAGAGAAACTCACTTTGGGAAAATGTAGTCATAGTTAAGCCAGTCTCCAAGTCTTGAGTGTCCTCCTTGGGTAAAACACCTCTAAAATTGAGCTATAGAGTAAAAATAAGCTGCTATCTTTGTCTGATTGCCTCCAAATTTGGTCAAAGATCCATTTAAAACTCCAAGAAAGGCTACCATAGTCTTCAAGAAAGCTGCCAACCTACTTGGGGTACTCCTTGTGTGCTTGTGTACGTGAGTAGCTAGGGTTCCTAAGACTAAAAAGAAACTAAATCTAAAGGAAGGGGAGAGAGAAGAAGGATCAAAGACCGGTGCTTTGATACCAACTGTAATGAAGTAAACCTAATATGACCTAAGAGAGAGAAGGAAGAGTGCAGAAGAGAGAGAAAGAGAGTGATGAGGAGAGAGAACGAGTAGAAGAAGAGAGAGAAATATAGAAAGAGAGAGAGAAAGAGAGAAACAAGAGGAAGGAAGGCATGGAAGTTTTGAAGGTGAAGAGAGAGTTTCTTGATTAATGCATGGTAACTTATCTAACCCTCTTACACCTTAAATGCCATCAGTATGACTGGTATTTTCCCTGTAATTCCCATATATCCTGCTCATTATAGATCTTCTATCATACTTATTACCAGCCCAATCTGCATCTGTGCACCCAAACACATGTACATACTTGCCTCATGAAAATTTCCATAATGTAAGGTGGACTTCACATATCTCAATATACATCTAATTGCATCCAAATGAGGCTTCTTAAGTACCTTCATAAACTAACTCACAAATCCAACAACATAGCTTAGGTCAAGCCTTGTGATTGTCATATAGATCAAACTCCCTATTGTCTTCCTAAACATAGTAGGTTCTTCTATCTCATCCCCAATATGAACACTCAACTTTACCTTTTGCTCAAATGGCACTAAAAGAGACTTATGCGTTGTCATATTATACTTGGATAATATATCCAAGCCATAATTCCTTTGGGATAGCCATATACCATCTGCACATCAGATCATCTCAATACAAATGAAGTATCCTTAACTCACCCACATCCTTTATCTCAAACTTTTTTTAGGCATTCTTCACATCCATTTGATGTAAACTCCAACCTTCTAGTAACAACTGGACTAAATGTCTCTTTATAATCTATGCCACATGTTTTTGCATAGTCTTTTGCAACCACCTGGCCTTATACCTACTAATAGACCCATCTACATTATGATTTATTTTATAGACCCACTTACAACCAATAGCTTTCTTGCCTTTGGGTGAGAAAGCTATTGGTTTTGGGCAATGGTACTAGATTCCAAGTCCTATTTTCCTCTAATGTAGTTATTTTCTAATCCACTGATGCATCCCAATGGGCATAACTAATAGCCTCCTCAAAAGAAGTGGACTCAATATCCTCAAGTACCTTTATCATATAAGCATAATGGTGAGCTATATAACCCTCAAAAATAAATCTTCTAAAAGGATATCTGACCTTGCTAGACCTGCATATCACTGGATCACTCAATGAAGCCTATACATTACCATGTGCTCTTTGTACACCTGTTGTCTTGATTGTAGGAATACCAAGCTCATTATCCAAACTCTCTAAACCACTAGAGTCTCCATCAAGAATCACATGACTAGTAGATGTGTTATTACCATCTAACACTTTCTTCTTCCCTTTGTCATTACCTGCCACACTAATAGATGCATCTAAAGATATGGGACTAGTCCTTAGTCTCCCAAACCAAGGATTAACTATAGATCTACTCTACCAGGTGATGTCTATGGTCCATTAAGAGTCCATGATTCCTGATTTTTTTATCTACACATGACTAACATGACTATCAACATCATCCAATGCATCCCCACTAGATGCATACCAACTGCTCACTACCATCCATCTCTTTCTCTAAAGCGCACCTTACCTCTAGAATTACCACATCCTCTTGAAATATGCATGTCACCAAATTTTTTATTGAAGCTCTTTTTCTAGTTACTACCAACACGACCTATACCACAATCTCTTGAAGAGGATCTATTACATCTTCTTCTTGAACTTGAGTAAAATCCTTAGACTTGTATACCAATTCTTTTAGATGATTCACCCTACATCTTGATCTCTTTAGTGATCATGAGAGAGACCAACTCATCAAAATTTGAAAACAACTTTCATATATACATACACATAAGTAACAAATGATTTTTAGGCCTTCTCATTATTAAGGCCAGCCAAAGCAGATGAAGCCAAATCATCATCATCAAGCATTGCATAAATAGCTAATAAGGCATTTGAAAACATACTCATTTACAAGAGTCTTTCCTTTCTTCAAGATAATCACCTTTTGGTTGAGTTGAATCTTCTGTATCTTTGTATTTTTTGAAAACATATTCTCAAAGATTGTCCAAGCTACATATAAAGTTTATTTAATTCTGATATGCCCTAACACAATGTTATCAATGACTACAGACAACCAATACATTACCTTTTTGTCATTTACATTCCATTCTTTCTACACCTTTGATTCTTCTTCACTCGTAGGATTACTTAGCTCTGGTTCCTTTTCTTCACTTGAAATGAACTCATGGAGGCCTTTTCCAATAAGAAATTTTGTCACAGAGAACTTCCATAATGGATAGGTCTTGTCTAGCATCTCAATAATTGTATTTCCATTGTTATCAGCTATTATGACATAGCTGAGTACCAAACAACAAGCAAGACTTCTAGACCCCTTCATAAGATATACACATCAATAAACCAAGCAACCTTTTTCATTGACTACTCAATAATACATGCAATTTTGTGACCTATTTTGCAAATAAACCTTGTGCTTGTTTCTTAACAAACATCTCAAAACTTACATATTTGAAATCTGTAACCTGTGCATGAGAGAACAACCAACATAGTCGAAATTATAGTATGCCCTAAAACTATTGTTCGCAATCCTAGGGAGCTAAAAGGGGACCTAAAATGACCTCAGATAGCACATTGAAAACCCCTAAAGGGGTTTGTATAGAATATGTAGCATTTTGATTGCTCACTAAATCTTATAACAACAATCTAAGATTTTTGCTCCGTCGCCTTGCTTCCATTGCCTCCACAGGTACTATCAAGGGAAATAAAGAAATAATGGGAGAGCTTTTTACCAATTACTTACTTGCTTGAATCCTTGCTCCTCCACTTCAAAATTCAAAACCGTCATTTTTCAGTGGTGCCACTTTAACACCCATGTCACAAATCGCATAGGGAGACTTGCTTGAGCAACTGTGTCGAACACACATAATACACTCAAGAGGAAGCTCACCCAAGAACATAAGAAGAAGATGGGGGGCCAAAACATTTTCTTTCTAGTGTTTCCTTCCTTTTTTCTTACATAATACAATGTATATAAAGTATAGATAAGATATAACATAAAGGAAAGTGGCCTACTAAGTCAAAAAGTGCTATACTAATTGATTGGCGCTATAACTATGTTAGTTGTGGGTAGGGGTAACAAATCAAATATAAAAAGCGATAAGTTAGTGGCCATCTGAGGATTATAATGACCACCAATGTGCTAAGTGGATATGCGCAAACCCATCTAACTATGTGGTCCATCGTCAATATCCGCACATGTTGACCTTGCCATCTCAACAATTTTAACAATAAGGTTTGATATCGATTCTTATAGAGATGAAACTTTAAGCAAAGCATGCATCTTCTCTCTTATAGATCTTTCTATACATATGTTTTTATACTTCACAATGCTATAAATTTCATGTTTTACCACCATTTTTTGATTTATACCAACGTATTTGTCTTTTTAATGTGCAAATACAATAGAATGTTGCAAGAAAGCTAATACCTCACTTAAAGAGCATCTATGTTCTCATGAGTTTTACTATAATTTATTATAAGAGTCAACTTCTCTCCCTTGTATTTTACTCTTGTCAATTCTTTAATTGATTTAGAGAGATTGATGTTTAAATTAGTTTAGACGTTGTTTCTCATATCTATCATTTTCAATAGGTTTTAATAATCACGACTTTAGAATCAATTGTTGTTACAATAATCAACACAAGGCAAAGCAAAGATTTCATCTTTTCTTCCACAAATCAGCTTATAGAGGTCTACATTGAATTGAAATCTCACTATCTACCATTATATTAGGTACTTATCTTTGACTAATCTACCCAAAATAGGTAGATCAAATTGTAGAGCCATTGGAGCTCTGATTTTGGGCATTTATGCTCACCTTGAATGTATTTTGGAAGGCAAAGGAGGTTGGAAATCATGTATGACAATAAGGTTTTTTTGGTTTTTGAGTTTGGATTGGCCTATGTATGGATTTGTGGAAGCTAGGGGGTAGCTTAAGCTCAGGCCATGCTTGATTAGGGGGCTACTTGTTGAGGAGAAGCTTAGGGCCTACTTACAAAAGAATCACAAGGCTTGCTTATGGGAGAAGGAGTTCATAGAGTCATAGAGAAGAAAAAGAGGAGATCAATCATAAGGCATTAAAGAGCTTAAAGCTCCAAAATTCATCAAATGCTACAAGAGGATGTTCTTGATCATGTTGACATCATGAAGAATAACTTAAAGGCCTAGCTTGATTGACGGTTTCTATAGATGGTGTTTTGTTCATGGTGGATAGGAGCTTTAAGCTTTCTAATGCTTAATTAAGCTTTGAACTAGCTCTTTTCACACTGAGAAGCTTCCAAACTAGTTCCATCTTTTGTGTTCACACTTAGAAGAAGATGAACTAGTTACTTTGAAGTCCATGTCCACACTACAAGGAGGATTGAACTACATATTCTACAAACTAGTTCAAAACTAGTATGTTCACATTACAGAATGTTAATCTAGTTGTTTTGTGAGTTAAAGGTCAAATTTATGTCGTTTTTGGGTGCCAATTTGAAAGGGAAAGAATATTTAAAAAATTCCACAAAAATTACTATGGGTTGATCTTGTCTAGACTTCATTCTTGGCATGAAAATTTGTAGAAAAGTAGTAGGAAAATTGGTCACTTTTATACGCGTCTTTTGATGCTTTTTGGGTCATATGGATACCATTTGAGCCTCATTTTCACTGGTTCTTGTAGACAGTCATTGTTTAACATTGGGGCATTGTGTACAGATACATCTAATAGTAGTTGGACATATGTACGATGCGTATTGCAATGGAATTCAATTTATATGCATTTTCTTGAAGATTTTGAATGCTTTATGGTCTCAGTTTTGACCCATTGATGCTAAGTCTTATTCATATACTTGGATATTGATTTGGCACATTATATATAATAAGCTTTGTTAAATTTATAGCTATCATAATGTCAAAAATTGCACAAATTACGCAAATTGGAGATGAAATTTTGACTAAGGACAACTACAGTGTATGGTCCTATTGTATGGACAGTTTCTTGATGGGGAGATGCCTATGGGACCTTATTATAAGTGAAGATGCATGTCCAAAACTACCTGATGAGCCCACTAAAGATTAGAAAAAGACATACAAGTATTGGACTATCAAAAAGAGGAAAGTCTTGCATTGGATATATATATGTATCTCAAAGATACTGATTCTGCACATTAAAAAGACAAATACGTACAAAGATACTTGAAAAATCATTGAAAATATGTATGACACTTGGACATATGCCAAGAAAATACAATTAAAGCAAAGATTGCATTTTGCATGGAAGGAAAATAGAAGCATCTATGACCATGTGGTAGAAATAAAATAGGTTGCTGAAGATCTTGCTTTAAAAAGTGCACTAGTTGATGATGATGATTTGGTATCATTCACTCTTAACAGACTTGGACCAGCATGCAAGTCCCTTCATACCTCCATTTCTATAAGAGAAGGCTCTATGTCAGATTTTGAATAATTGGTTACTTTTCTACTTACAGAAGAGATTAAGTTGGGCCTCAATGCATTAAGCAATGGAAAGAATGCAAATCAAGATAGTGTATTTTATCATCAACAAGGCTATGCTAGCTCATCTAGAGCTAAATTATCATCCTATGACTATGGAGACACTTTTGCATGAGGCCATAGTACCTTTGGACGTGATGATTTTATGCCTAGAGGTGGGGGGAGATCCTACTCTAGAGACAGAGGATGCTCTAATCTATAGAGAGATTATACATGTCATTATTGTGGGAAGTTTGGTCACTTTGAGAGAGTACGCTTTTATAAGAAAAGTGCTATGTTTTGGGGTTGAGGAAGGAACTATTTTTGGCACTATGCAAGTGGATACAGTGGTGGTGGCTATGGTTCTAGAGGTGTTTCATCATCTATAGGTCATCTCTTCACCATGGAGCATGTACTTGGCAGTATGATGCACCCTCCTAGAGAGGATAATTGCTTTTCAAATTCATGTGCTACAAACCATATGACTCACCATGCAAAATGGCTTGATAGAAAATGGCAAATGCAAACTGAAGAGTAGGTTGCCATAGGAGATGGTACATTGCATAAGATAACCCATATTGGTAGTATGCCTTTGGTTACTAAAAATAAGCTTGGGGATGTCTTATATATGTTCAATATTACTAAAAATTTGGCTTCAATAAGTCAAATAGATGATTAAGGATTGAAATTAAGGTTTAATAAGTATGGTTATTTCATTGAGGAGTTTAGGAATGGTATACCTGGTAGACTTATTACTTGTGGTCAAAAGAAAAATAGATTATTTTCTTTCGATGCAAAAACTCAAATCATTCAAAGCTCTATGTATATTGAGACAGAGCATGAACAATATAAATATGTAGAACTATGGCATAGAAGGATTGAACATGTGAATTTTGTCAGGACCAAAAACCGACACTCTCTCTAGGGCTCTAGCCGAGGGCCTCCTATACTCACCTAAACAACCCCACAACCTTGTATCTAGGAGCGTATAGACTCTACAAACTGATTTATTGAAAGAACATATTTGTAGATACAATCTCTCAATTGTAGTCCCACATGATGCCCTTCCCAACTCCAAGAAGAGGGAGTACCGAAATATATCAGTGGGGCTAGCACCTCATAACACAAACAAATGGAGCACCCCCCAGCTTATCATTGTGTCCCCACTATGGCTCTCCTACACCCTAGGGATTAGCCCCAAGATGCATCGTCTCAACATATAACACATAAGCACAAAGTCCACTCTTCACAATATTTATTCTAGGAAATAGTATATTCCTCACCAAATCAATCCCCAACGAAACAATTATACTAAACCTACAGCATAGGGAGCCTCACACTCATCATAGGTTAATAGTTTAAAACCAAGTACTATGCATCTAGGAGATAGTTCTCTTTATACCATGTCGATGCAATAAAGTGGATTACTTTGGGTGCACAAACATTTAACTTACACGAAATCAGTATTGTGAATGTACTCAAACATTCTTTCCATGATCTTCCTTCACTAACGACTTTGTTGTGATTAATAAGGTAGTGCTAGACTACTCCGTGCCACTATACCTCTTAATATTTAAATAAGATAGAACCCTATATGAAAAGTGCAGCAAAAAAATCATAATTTGAACCATATTCAGCATATAAAACCCCCTCTCTCCCTATTATTTGGGGTTTTGCTTGCGATGGGTAGGTTAAGAGGTGTTTCCATGTATGTTTCTTTGTAAAAACGAAAGCAATAAATACACACCAAAACATAAAAATGGATAAGTTGAGGCGAATCCTCATGCTTTACCTCCATTATACTTGCACAAACATCTAATTTTCTATAATTTTTCATGTACAAAACTATCTTTCTCCTATTTTCTTTGTCCCAAAACCACTTTTTGGATTTTTTTTCTTATTTTCTTTATGTAAAATACTTTAAAATTTTATCTTATTTATTCAAGAAATTAATTTAAACTCTAGTCCAACATCACATTTAATATCATCCCATATGAACATGCTTTGATCACTCGAAACCAAGAAAAACATCATTTTTCCATTCAAAATACGCATTTTGGATTTTAAAAAAGTAATAACTCGCAAGCATGGACACAAGTTCTACATTTTATGATCTACAATTCTCAAATACATCACAATCAATCTTCAAACAAAATTTCATCACATATGAATAAGATTTGCACCATGAAATGTCAAAAAGAATCCAAATTTCCATTACAAAATAGGCTTGCAGCCATTTTTCATATTTTGGGTCTCAAAATTTGATTTTATGGACAACAACCGGACCTATCATTGGTCTCCAAATAGCACTGGTCATCACTACTCAGCATCTGCATGGTCCCACTATTGAGATATCGAGCTCCACTCGTGATATGCCAGGGTGACCGTTGTGCATTTATGTCACTGACTTGTTAGTTGCAGATGCGGTTGGTACACCGCCCATGAATAATAGCTAGATGACAGCTATCCTTATCTACTCTAGTTCGTGGCTCAGTTAGTATGCCACCTTAGTTAGTTGAGTTTGGTTTGAGACCCATATATAGGGTTCTTCTATTTCTTTGTATAAGAGTTCTTTCTGGCTTACACAACTAAGAAGAGGAAAACTATTTTCAGCCTCCACCTTTGTGTGTATTCCCCCATTATGCAAGCAAGAAAGCTACAAGTGAGACTCCTTCCTTCTCTCCCACAATCTTGACATGGTATCAGAGCCTTGTTCGTGATAAGTAGCTCAAGAAAGCAAGCCAAGCTCGCAGTGTTCTGGTAAGAGGAGCAGTGTTACTTTCATTTTCTGTTTTGGGAGCAGATCTCTGCAGGTAGCACAGCCGGAAAGTGTAGGAGTGCATTGTCTCAGGTTGAGACGCCCTTCGCAGTGAAGCAAGAGGGCAGTATATGTTGCGCGAAATGGCTTTAGCCCTTAATGACCCTGCTTTTTTTATTTGAGGCCATTTCGGGGCCTATTTTGGAGGCGGAAGTTTTCTGCACGCACTCAAGAAAAGGCCCTGTTTAATGCTGTGCGACCACTGTTCTACAGGTCGGTGAAAAGTTACCACAAAAATTGCATCGTATGCTTATGTGCAGAGACATTGGGAGTTATGAAATCATCCTTGGTTCCTATTTATGCAAAATCGTCACTAGGAAGTGACTGTGTGGTTAAATACCACTTTCGCCAATTTTACAAATTTGCCCTTGTGAGGGTGAAGCTGTGTTTTTTGTAGTGATAGAATTTTTTGCAGTGTTCTGTAATGGCGTATGATTCTCTTTCACAGATTGTCACTGAAAAGCTTGACAAGAACAACTTCCAAGCATGGAAGTTTAGAATGACAAATTTCCTTATGAGAAAAGGATATTGGAAATTTGTTGCAGGAAATGAAGAAGAACCAGTTCTTCCTGATGTTCCCAGTCAACAGCAAATGCAGGCATTTAAAGCATGGCATGAGAGAGCCAGGAAAGTTATGTATTGGCTGTCTATCAGCATTTCAGACTCTATGATTGTGCATATCCAGGATGCAAGTACGCCAAAGGAGGCATGGGATACTTTGTCAAAAATATATAGCACAAATACACAAGCCAGGAAAATGCAGCTCAAGCAAGAGTTGCACAATGTGCAAAGAGAAAGTATAAGCATCAATGACTACCACATGAAGGTGAAGAAGATTGCAGATGCACTTGCTTCCATTGGGTCGCCAGTGGAAGATGATGATTTAGTCTCAGTGACCTTGAATGGTCTAGGAAAGGATTATGCACAGTTCCGAACATCCATTTCTGTCCGTGAAAGATTTCCTGATTTTGAGGAGTTGATTGCTCTTCTAATTTCTGAGGAGCAGAGAAATGGTGGTGCATCTTCGTCAGGAGGAACTTCAAAAGAAGCTATTTTCTACTCAAATGCTGGAAGAGGTAGAGGCAAAGGTAGAGGAGGCCGATTTGGAGGCCGTGGTAGAAATCAGAATATGCAGCAAACTCAAGAAAACCAGTCCTATGGAGGAGGACGTGGTAACTCTAGAGGCAGGGGGAGCCAAAGAGGTTGTGGTGGATGGCAAAGAGGCCAAAATGCAAACAGTAATGTTGAATTCTACTACTGTGGTAAAATGGGTCATATGGCTAAAGACTGCTATAAAAAGCAGAACGACATCATGAATGGAAAACTGCAACAAGGAAATTATGCATCTTCTAGTAGACAGGGTGGTGACAGAAATGAGCATTTGTTTATGGTGCACCACATAAACAATTCTGTGACAAGTCCAGAAGAAAGCAACGAAGTGTGGTATGTTGACTCAGGTGCATCAAACCACATGATAGGTCATGCAGAATGGATGGAGAATGCAAGGAAAATGGAAAAACCAGGATTTGTGGAGACTGGTGATGACACTGCACATCCTATTGTGCAGATTGGAAAAATTCGTTTGTCTATGCAGGATGGGAAAAAGAAATACATGTCCGATGTATTTCATGTCCCGAATATCACCAAGAATCTGGTTTCTATTGGTCAAATGGTTGAGTAGGGCTTGCAGATCAGATTTAATCCTCATGGATGCTTTGTTGAGGATATGAAAAATAATTGTCGCTTGATAGCAAAAGGAAAGAAGAAGTGCAGAATGTTTACATTGGATGCAGACATGCCTGAATTGAGTGCAGCAATGTTTGCACATGGAACCGGTGTTGTTGCAGATATTGCAGATATTGATATCTGGCATAAACGCATTGGTCATATTAATGTACAGCGACTTAAATCAATGCAGGCCCAAAATATTGTTGCAGGATTGCCTAAATTCAAGGTTGCAGAAATGCATAAGGTATGTGAAGCCTGCCAATTTGGAAAACAGGCAAGGAAACCATTTCCTAGACATGTTCAAGAGAGTAAGAAGCCATTGGAATTAATCCACTCTGATGTGTGGACTACTAAAGCTGCATCTCTTGGAGGCTGTCATTATTTTGTCACTTTTATTGATGACTATAGCACAAAAGTTTGGGTGTATTTTATGAAAAAGAAAAGTGAAGTTTTTGGGCATTTCAAAACTCTTAAAGCTATGGTTGAAAAAGAAACAGGCCTGCAAATAAAATGCCTAAGGTCAGATGGAGGGGGAGAGTATCTCTCAAATGAGTTTGCAAGGTTCCTGCAGGAGCATGGCATAAAGCAGCAATATTCATGTAGTCATACCCCACAACAAAATGGAATTGCAGAAAGGAAAAACAGGCATATTGGAGAGGTATCTCATGCCATGCTCAACGAAAAAGACTTGCTAGATTTTTACTGGGCTGAAGCAGTTGCTACAGCAGTCTACATAATAAACAGGACTCCCACTGCAGCAATACATGGGATGACTCCAGAGGAGAGGTATAGTGGTAAGAAACCAGATATTTCTCATTTGAAAATTTTTTGTTGCATTGCCTATGTTCATGTGCCAGATGAGTTGAGATCCAAGTTGGATCCAAAAGCTGAGAAGTGCATCTTTATTGGTTACTCTTTGCAGCAGAAAGGGTATAGATGCTATAACCCTTCTAGTCGTGAGTTTACAGTGAGCAGAGACGTTGTTTTTGATGAGATGAGTACCTGGTATAAACCAGTAAATGTGATTGTTGATGTAGATGCACAAAATGGTAATGCTGCACAGAATTCACAGTAGCAGTCACAAAATATTAGTGGACCTGGAGCGTCCTCTAGCAGTGGTTCACATTCTTCGCCATGGACAGGCAGATTGAGATCAGGAGAATCTTCTCAAAGCAATGTAGATAGTGGTATCCAGGTATCACGAAAAGGAAAAGAGAAGGTCGATCAGCCCATGTTTGATGTGAATGCAGGTCACTCATATGTGGATGGTGAATCCAGTGGCTCAGAACAGAGCATTGATGATGAGTTGGGTATTCCTTCTATTGTTACACCTAGAGTAAGGAAGACCAGGGATGTTTTGAGAGCACCTAGGAGTGAACCTACTTTGCGTAGGTCTACCAGAGCTAGGTATCTTGTGGATAGGCTGAAATATGATGGATTTACAGCCATTCACTATGCCTATATGGTCAAAGTGATACAGGAACCAGAACCCACTTCTTTTGAGCAAGCCATGGGAAAAGAAAAATGGGAGAAAGCCATGGATGAAGAAATGGATGCCTTGGAAGCAAATGCTACATGGGAATTGGTACCTTTGCTTAAAGGTAAGAATGCAATTGGCTATAAGTGGGTTTATAAGGTGAAGCACAATGCAGATGGTTCTGTGAACAGATACAAGGCAAGATTAGTAGTCAAGGGGTATTCACAAACATATGGCATTGATTATGAAGGAACATTCAGTTCGGTTGCAAGGATAGCAACCGTAAGAGCAGTCATTGCTATGGCTACATCAAAGGGATGGTCTTTACATCAGATGGATGTAAAGAATGCCTTCTTGCATGGTGATTTGCAAGAAGAGGTCTATATGGAGCAGCCACGAGGTTATGTGCATGTTGTTCATCATGAGTTTGTTTGCAGGTTGAAGAAAGCCTTGTATAGCTTGAAGCAAGCACCTAGAGCATGGTCTGACAAGATAGGACAATATCTTGTCACTATTGGCTTTCAGATTTCCAAGGCAGATTTCTCACTTTATGTGAGAAAAACAGAGAAATGTATTATGCTACTTGTCATTTATGTTAATGATTTGATTATGACAGGTGACAGTGATGAAGATATCCTTCATGTGAAAATGCTATTGAAGCAGAAGTTTGAGATGAAGGATTAGGGAGAGCTGCGTTATTTCTTGGGCATTGAGGTGATTAGATCACCAAGTGGGATACAGCTCTTCCAGAGGCAGTATGGATTGGACATGCTGTCCAAATATGGGATGACTAGCTATAAGCCTATTTCAGTTCCTTTGGAGCAGAATGTGAAGCTGAGCGCAGATGCAGGTGAGCTTCTGGAAGACCCTACTATGTACAGACACATAGTAGGCAGTTTGATTTATATGACTATTACCAGGCCAAATTTGAGCTATGCTGTTGGATTGGTAAGTCACTTTATGCAGGCTCCAAGGAAACCACATTTGGATGCAGCTAGACGCATACTCAGATATGTGAAGTCTGCATTGCAGTATGGACTATTTTATGAGACTGGGGTTCAGATACAATTGCATGGATACACTGATACTAATTGGGCTGGTAGTATTTCTGATAGACGATCTACCAGTGGGTATGTGTTCTCTTTTGGGAGTGCTGCAGTCACTTGGAGGAGTAAGAAACAACCTACAGTTGCCTTGTCGAGCACAGAGGCTGAGTACAAGGATGCAGCAATGGCTGCATGTGAGGTAGCTTGGTTGCATAAGCTACTTTATGATATGCATCAGCCTACAGATGGGCCAGTTGTCATTTATTGTGACAACATGAGTAGTATACACTTGGCAAATAACCCAGTCTATCATGCTAGAACAAAGCACATTGAGGTGCATTATCACTATGTGCGGGAGAGGATTTTACTAGGTCTTATTGATCTAGTTTATGTCAGCACAGAGGATCAGGTAGCTGACATATTCACGAAGGCATTGGGCGCAGAGAAGCTGCGCCAGTTTAGAGACCTGCTTGTGTGCAAGAATTGGGATTAAGCTCGAGGGGGAGTGTTGAGATATCGAGCTCCACTCGTGATATGCCAGGGTGACCGTTGTGCATTTATGTCTTTGACTTGTTAGTTGCAGATGCGGTGGGTACACTGCCCATGAATAATAGCCAGATGACAGCTATCCTTATCTACTCTAGTTCGTGGCTCAGTTAGTATGCCACCTTAGTTAGTTGAGTTTGGTTTGAGACCCATATATAGGGTTCTTCTATTTCTTTGTATAAGAGTTCTTTCTGGCTTACACAACTAAGAAGAGAAAACTGTTTTCAGCCTCCACCTTTGTGTGTATTCCCCCATTGTGCAAGCAAGAAAGCTACAAGTGAGACTCCTTCCTTCTCTCCCACATCAATTTGGTTTAAGCCGGACAACCGAGATCTTCTCATAAGAATTCCCACATAAACTACCTTCAAGAGAAGAGAGAGGGAGGAGAGCGAAATACCGATTTTCCATCTTTCTGATTAGTCCATCATTTGCGGAGCCGAGAATGGCAATTCAAAGCAAAAATTTTGAGGAAGAGCCTGGTGCAATTAGATTATATGAGTATGTTTTGGCTCTCTAGCACCCCCCCCCCCCTCCATTTCCTCATCATCATGTAGGAGGGGTCCATTTCCTCATGTTTTTTTTCGTGAAAAAAGGTACCCCCCTCCATTCCCATCACATGAGAATTTTGGGGACTTGGGGACCCCAAAGGTCACACCCCTTTTCCCTAAAGTCCTTTTACATTGCATTTTTGACCCCCTTTGCCCGAGCACCCACAACTCCAGCTTTTATTGTCTAAATTGCGATCCAAAAATTTGTGCATGACTGTCTCAAAGTCCCGCACTACATGGAACTTCTTTCACTTCATTTTGATACCTAAATTTTTTTATTAAAAATCTAAGACTCCGTCTTCAAAAGTACTTTTAAATCCTGTCTTCCATAGCCACTTAAAATTGTCATATTCATATCCATTACTTCCAGCAAGCTTCTATTTCCACCTCAAATTAACAAAAATTAGCACCAGTTTGACCTTTTTTGGGCTCAAAATTCCCACTCTCATTGGCGACTATGGTATTGGATGACTTAGCCCTCTAAATCCATGAACTAACCTACACATTCAGAAATCATAAAGAGCATCAAGCTGCTTCAAAAAAGAATACACAACAAAACACAAACACAACTCTCACCCTACCCCTAATGAAGTTAAGGCATAAAGATCCCTAAGGATATGCCAAGTATAGTTTGACAAAGATTTGGAGCTAATCGCTAACCAACTGCTCCAACATAGAATGGCTGAAAAGAACTATCAAAGAATTCATCCTAAGTGGTGGCCTAACCTACCTACCTAACTTGGGAAAAATGGACTAGGAACTCCTACTAGATGAGGACTCCTATAGCCTTGCCTATATTTTCATATATGTTTCATTTATCACTATTTTATACTTCAAGACTTGATACTCGGACATGTAAAAAGAAGGAAGCTGAGTGTATTATGGCCCAAGGAGAATAGGGCACCGGCCTTAGGTCATGTCTCAGTACCTAGGAACCTACCAAGCTCTCGCAAGGTGACACTAAATCCTTTTCTTCTTACTCTCACTTTTATTTTCGCTCCAATCATCCTTTATTTGTGCATGTTGATGCAAAATCGTCACTAGGAAGTGACTGTGTGGTCAAATACCACTTTCGTCAGTTTTGCAGATTTGCCCTTGTGAGGCTGAAGTTGTGTTCTTTGCAGTGACAGAATTTTTTGCAATGTTCTGTAATGGCGTCTGATTCTCTTTCACAGATTGTCACTGAAAAGCTTGACAAGAACAACTTCCAAGCATGGAAGTTTAGAATGACGAATTTCCTTATGGGAAAAGGATATTGGGAATTCCTTGCAGGAAATGAAGAAGAACCAGTTCTTCCTGATGTTCCCAATCAACTGCAAATGCAGGCATTTAAAGCATGGCATGAGAGAGCCAGGAAAGTTATGTACTGGCTGTCTATCAGCATTTCAGACTATGATTGTGCATATTCAAGATGCAAGTACGCCAAAGGAGGCATGGGATACTTTGTCAAAAATGTATAGCACAAATACACAAGCCAGGAAAATGTAGCTCAAGCAAGAGTTGCACAATGTGCAAAGAGAAAATATGAGCATCAATGACTACCACATGAAGGTGAAGAAGATTGCAGATGCACTTGCTTCCATTGGGTCACCAGTGGAAGATGATGATTTAGTTTCTATGACCTTGAATGGTCTAGGAAAGGATTATGCACAGTTCCGAACATCCATTTCCGTCCGTGAAAGATTTCCTGATTTTGAGGAGTTGATTGCTCTTCTAATTTCTGAGGAGCAGAGAAATGGTGGTGTATCTTCTTCAAGAGAAACTTCAAAAGAAGCTGTCTTCTACTCAAATGCTGGAAGAGGTAGAGGCAGAGGTAGAGGAGGCCGATCTGGAGGCCGTGGTAGAAATCAGAAGATGCAGCAAACTCAAGAAAACCAATCCTATGGAGGAGGACGTGGTAACTCTAGAGGCAGGGGGAGCCAAAGAGGTCGTGGTGGATGGCAAAGAGGCCAAAATGCAAACAGTAATGTTGAATGCTACTACTGTGGTAAAATGGGTCATATGGCTAAAGACTGCTATAAAAAGCAGAATGACATCATGAATGGATGGATCTACAACAAGGAAATTATGCATCTTCTAGTAGACAAGGTGATGACAGAAATGAGCATTTGTTTATGGTGCAGCACATGAACAATTCTGTGACAAGTGCAGAAGAAAGCAACGATGTATGGTATGTTGACTCAGGTGCATCAAACCACATGAACAGGTCATGCAGAATGGATGGAGGATGTAAGGAAAATGAAAAAACCAGGATTTGTGGAGACTGGTGATGATACTGCACATCCTATTGTGTAGATTGAAAAAATTCCTTTATCTATGCAAGATGGAAAACAGAAATACCTGTCCGATGTATTTCATGTCCCGAATATCACCAAGAATCTGGTTTCTGTTGGTCAAATGGTTGAGTAGGCCTTGCAGGTCAGATTTAATCCTCATGGATGCTTTGTTGAGGATATGAACAATAAAGGTCGCTTGATAGCAAAAGGGAAGAAGAAGGGCAGAATGTTTACGTTGGATGCAGACATGCCTGAATTGAGTACAGCAATGTTTACACATGGGACCGGTGTAGTTGCAGATATTGATATATGGCATAAACGCATTGGTCATGTTAATGTACAGCGACTTAAATCAATGCAGGCCCAAAATATTGTTGCAGGATTGCCTAAATTCAAGGTTGCAGAAATGCATAAGGTATGTGAAGCCTGTCAATTTGGAAAACATGCAAGAAAACCATTTCTTAGACATGTTCAAGAGAGTAAGAAGCCATTGGAATTAATCCACTCTGATGTGTGGACTACTAAAGCTGCATCTCTTGGAGGTTGTCATTATTTTGTCACTTTTATTGATGACTATAGCACAAAAGTTTGGGTGTATTTTATGAAAAAGAAAAGTGAAGTTTTTGGGCATTTCAAAACTCTTAAAGCTATGGTTGAAAAAGAAATAGGCCTGCAAATAAAATGCCTAAGGTCAGATGGAGGGGAAGAGTACCTCTCAAATGAGTTTGCAAGGTTCCTACAGGAGCATGGCATAAAGCAGCAATATTCATGCAGTCATACCCCACAACAAAATGGAATTGCAAAAAGGAAAAACAGGCATATTGGAGAGGTATCTCGTGCCATGCTCAACGAAAAAGACTTGCCAGATTTTTACTGGGCTGAAGCAGTTGCTACATCAGTCTACATAATGAACAGGACTCCCACTGCAGCAATACATGGGATGACTCCAGAGGAGAGGTATACTGATAGGAAACCTGATATTTCTCATTTGAAGATTTTTGGTTACATTTCCTATGTTCATGTGCCAGATGAGTTGAGATCCAAGTTGGATCCAAAAGCTAAGAAGTGCATCTTTATTGGTTACTCTCTGGCAGAAAGGGTATAGATGCTATAACCCTTCTACTCGTAAGTTTACAGTGAGCAGAGATGTTGTTTTTTATGAGATGAGTAGCTGGTATAAACCAATAAATGTGATTGATGATGTAGATGCACAAAATGGTAATACTGCACAGAATTCACAGCAGCAGTCACAAAATATTAGTGGACCTAGAGCGTCCTCTAGCAGTGGTTCACATTCTTCGCCATGGACAGGCAGATTGAGATCAGGAGAATCTTCTCAAAGCAATGCAGATAGTGGTATTCAGGTATCACGAAAAGAAAAAGAGAAGGTAGATCAACCCATGTTTGATGTGAATGCAGGTCACTCCTATGTGGATGGTGAATCCAGTGGCTCAGAACAAAGCATTGATGATGAGTTGGGTATTCCTTCTATTGTTACACCTGGAGTAAGGAAGACTAGGAATGTTTTGAGAGCACCTGGGAGTGAACCTACTTTGCGCAGGTCTACCAAAGCTAGGTATCCTGTGGATAGACTGAAATAATATGGGATGACAGGTTGTAAGCCTATTTCAGTTCCTTTGGAACAGAATATGAAGCTAAGCGCAGATGCAGGTGAGCTTCTGGAAGACCCTACTATGTACAGATGCATAGCAGGAAGTTTGATTTATATGACTATTACTAGGCCAGATTTGAGCTATGCTATTGGATTGGTAAGTCAGTTTATGCAGGCTCCAAGGAAACCGCATTTGGATGCGGCTAGACGCATACTCAGGTATGTGAAGTCCACATTGCAGTATGGACTACTTTATGAGACTGGGGTTCAGATACAGTTGCATGGATACACTGATGCTGATTGGGCTGGTAGTATTTCTGATAGACGATCTAACAATGGATATGTGTTCTCTTTTGGGAGTGCTGCAGTCACTTGGAGTAGCAAGAAACAGCCTACAGTTGCCTTGTCGAGCACAGAGGCTGAGTACAAGGGCGCAGCAATGGCTGCATGTGAGGTAGCTTGATTGCATAAGCTACTTTATGATATGCATCAGCCTATAGATGGGCCAGTTGTCATTTATTGTGACAACATGAGTAGTATACACTTGGCAAATAACCCAGTCTATCATGCTAGAACAAAGCACATTGAGGTGCATTATCACTATGTGCGGGAGAGGGTTTTACTAGGTCTTATTGATCTAGTTTATGTTGGCACAGAGGATCAGGTAGCTGACATATTTATGAAGGCATTGGGCGCAGAGAAGCTGCACAAGTTCAGAGACCTGCTTGGTCTGCAAGAATTGGGATTGAGCTCGAGGGGGAGTGTTGAGATATCGAGCTCCACTCGTGATATGCCAGGGTGACCGTTGTGCATTTATGTCACCGACTTGTTAGTTGCAGATGCAGTTGGTATACCGCCCATGAATAATAGCTAGATGACAGCTATCCTTATCTACTCTAGTTCATGGCTCAGTTAGTATGCCACCTTAGTTAGTTGAGTTTGGTTTGAGACCCATATATAGGGTTCTTCTATTTCTATGTACTTGAGTTCTTTTTGGCTTACACAACTAAGAAGAGAAAAACTGCTTTCAGCCTCCACCTTTGTGTGTATTCCCCCATTATGCAAGCAAGAAAGCTACAAGTGAGACTCCTTCCTTCTCTCCCACAATCTTGATAGACAAGGCATTGGTTACGGGTCTGACTCATCCCCAAGAACCTACCATGCCTTTGCAATGCAATGATCATCTACTCTTGGAATTTTTTCTTTTGTTATTTTCTTATCTTAAGGGTTAGAATCCCTTTTTATACACCTCTATGTTTTATAGATTATTTATTATTTTCTGTCTTTATTTTCAACAGGCTTCCCTAATTACCTCATAACTAACAGTGATTCCTAGAAACAACTGCCTATAGTAGACTAGCAAGACAAGGTCACTAAGGACTGCCTCAAAATAGATCTTTAAATGCCTGACAATGCCTTTACAGGAGATGTCATTCCTCCCCCAAATATACCAAACCAAACCCTTGGACTTCATATCTTGACTTGCCGATCCCCAAAAGAAGAAAATTTCCCACAAACACATATACATTCAATATTAAGGTGTAAAAAGCTCGGATAGGAAGAATAACACCTGGACTTGGCCACAAGAAGCTTCTACACAACAAGAGTCTCCCTCTAGGCATTTCTTCAGACTTGTCTAGTATAACACTAAAACAAAAAACCATCAAACGCACCCGCACCAAACAAACAGATGGCCCTCTTTCCCTAACAAAATTAACCAATAAATCACACCATTAAATATCCTACTACTGAAAACAAACCCTTGGTCCCATGTAAATCATACTGAAGTACAAAACTAGACCAAGAGGATGGGTTTTTCAAGCCGCTCTACACTAAATGCATCATATCATTAGCTAGCCCCCTACATAAATGGCAAGGGGTGTCAAAAAAATATGTCATTGAACGATCTTATGTGTCCACAAAAGAATACAAAGATGATCAATCGCTACCTAGCTCATCACCCATACTAACCATCGATGGCCATAACAACACATATTAGCAAGCAATCCCCACAGTAGTCTTGGGCTAATAAGATTGGACAATTCTAATAACCCCTCAAGACCAGAGTTGAGAAAAATATCCAAGGCATAATTTGCTAACAAATCCGTAAAGTAGTTCCACTGATGAGAAATCGGTCAACTCTTCCATAAGCAAAGAGCTTCCCATTCTCCATGTTGAACAACAATGACTCTGCAACAACTAGCAGTTCAATAATAGAGTGTGCAAGCTCATCAAGCTCATCCCAATCATGTTCCTTAATGTCAGCCGGCGGTCATACCCCTTTTGTCTTGATATACTTCACCAATTTCTTATGCACCGAGACATTGTAGCACTACTTCAGCTGCCATATGGCAAAGTTATGTGCCCTCTCAAGCTTCTTGATATGCAATAGGTTGCTACTATTACTGCTTCTAGCCATAATTGCAACCCAAAAAATGTCACCAAAGACAAGTCTAAGAGCTGTCAAACAACTGACCAAGGGGAGATGCAAAATCTGACTAGCAAGATGTGTCCAAATTCTTATGTTCAATATTTATTATTGATCATATCCAGGGCATTTCAGATCAGTAGTATACATCACCAAATAGCATATGACAACTCTAGGCATAGATTTTCTACAAATGGTACCCGTTATTCACAATTCACAGCATCAAAAGAATATTAATAGACTTATTTGTTTTAGCTCAAATATGATGCATAAAGCATGTACAATCACTGCTCCAAAAAATGATATTATGTCAGTACCAAATCAATACTAGAGAGCTTCACCGAAAGCATACAAGTCAATCAAAGTCTCTTAAAAGTACAGTACCTACTACCTGCAATTTTCCAAATCCAAGAAAATGTTTCCAAGCTCCTAATCAAGCTCAAAACATCCCCAAAATCACCTTCAAATGATTGGCATTCATGGTGTACATGTACATTGCATTACTAGCACCCGAGAGATGGCTCAACAAGCAATAGGTATAGCATAAACCTTTGCCAAGTGCATTCGGCCCCTGCTAGTGACAACAGACAATAGGTATAGCATAAACCTCTGCCAAGTGCATTCGGCCCCTGCTAGTGACAACAAACAAAACACAATCTAAATTGAGAAAAATCATTGCTTAAATCATGCCAAAATCACATCAGATACAAAGCATATCATCTCCAAAGTGATTGCATCACATAAGCATGCATATACATCCAATGGGCATAGCCATTGAGCCATAAAAACTCAAGACATGGGCTACCTATAAATTTTAGACGGTCACATGTGTATTCCAACCACTAACTGAGAGTAGACCACTCAAGATCAATGCCAAGTCTTGATGGCAATGTCAAATAGTGTCCAGACCAAAGCCAATGGTTTTCCAAGGCCAACAATGAGCAATACAACCTGTGTGAATGTCAAGAAGCTAGGAAGAAAGGCTTGAAAACAAATGCTAACAGTGTGATGCTATCTTGATGTCCTGAAGGGTGCTATCTATTGCTTGAAATGAGAGCTTATTGAGCTCTGATCAATCACTGAGAGCCTCCTAAAGAAGCCTTGAAGCAAGGCATTGAGTGTAGAGATCACAATCAATCAACTCATACCTCATTGATGGGCTACCATTGTTGTCAAACTGTAGGCTTTATCCATTGACTAGTTCTCAAGTAAGAATGTCTAAAGCCCCCTTCTCCAAAGTTCTTGGCTTTGATACCAATTTGATGTAGACCAATGCTTTGTGGAGCTTCAAGAGTGTATCAATGGAGATACTGATTGACACACACACACACACACAATTATCTTCTTTTGGGTACTTCAACATGTACCATTTATTCCATCAGATAGGTATATAGTACAATGTCCCATAAAGGGACATTCACACCCATTGTGGGTGCAAGCACAGTGGCCCTTTATTCCCAGCAAACGTTGAGTTCACACTCAACAATAGCACATACATCCAAAAATAATAGCTACAAGAATAAAAATATTACCACATATAGACACACATTGCACACACATATACATGTATGCATACATACATGTGTGTGTGTGTGTGTGTGTGTGTGTGTGTGTGTGTGTGTGTGTGTGTGTGTGTGTGTGTGTGTGTGTGTGTGTGTGTGTGTGTGTGTGTGTGTGTGTGTGTGTGTGTGTGTGTGTGTGTGTGTGTGTGTGTGTGTGTGTGTGTGTGTGTGTGTGTGTGTGTGTGTGTGTGTGTGTGTGTGTGTGTGTGTGTGTGTGTGTGTGTGTGTGTGTGTGTGTGTGTGTGTGTGTGTGTGTGTGAAACTAGAACACAATAAATATAATGAAATGAGGTACTCAAAACATAAAAATCTCATTCTAAAATACAAAAGGGTCTATGTATTGTATAATGCAAACATTTTCTTAAATGTGGACTATAATAATTTACTACCCACTTATGGGCAACATAATACCTTGAGATCAAGGACTAATTATGTTCTCAAATTTATTGACAATTAAAAAACATATAGACCAGAAAAATATACATGCCTTTGTTTATAACTAAGTGATTCACTAACCAATGCCAGAATGTCTTGAGGAGGCTCCTTGAACTCATCGTCCTTGCCATTACACACACACACACAACTAATTTGCAACCTATGTCCAAAATATAGAAGCCACAAATAAAAAATAAAGTTCTTATTACGCTTTTACTCTTATCGACACCTTTAGCTCATGTGTCATTGATTCCTTTTACTACTATACTAGCTAGATCTGTATTTTACATAAAATAGGCTCCATACAAGGCAGTGATTTGCATGGAAAAACTAGTAGAATAAAGCTATAGCCCGTAAGAGCTCACCTCCACTGTACACACCTTCAGAATAGCATATGTTCTCCAAGAGATAGATACCAAGGAGATGACAAACATCATCCACCAATGGTTGATGCTATGAAAGCTTTCCATCAACTTGAAGAACCTAGAGGATTCCTCTTCCATTATCACATTGAAAGCTTCAAAATTACAGCATGTAAGCTTATAATTTTTTTGAATCAAATGAAAGGGATGCAGGAGACGCGGGAGAGGAGCACACACAATGTAGGTGTTGTCAACAATGTTATGACAGCCTTATTGCACTTTCATATATATATGAATAAAGAATATGGGCAGTCACTGTATACAGGCAGGCCTAAGGGCCTTTTACCCCAACAACCTCACACTAAAAGGCCAATGGGCCAGGGAGTGAAAAAACAAAACAAATGAAAAGAGACAAGGTGAGGAATCATGACATCTCACGCAACGCCCAATTGGAAAGCAAGCTGTGCAATAAGTGTCGGGAATCTTCGAGTCCAAGATATCCAGGAGGCAAGTGATCCCATAGCTCCATACAACGGAGCAATCCAACACAACTCATGAGTGCAAGGCTTTACATCATCATCATCAGAGTAGCGCATAGCATGAGTGTGGAGCATACAAGACAGTGGAGAGCATCCAAACTCTCCAAAGTCAATCACTGAAAGAGGGCTAGCATCCCGAACACAAGTCAGACGGAGTCTCAAGATAGTATGTGGCCTCAGCAAAGCAGAAGACTGACATACAACTATAGAATCATCCATAAAGCACACTAAACACGTATCAAGAGGCCTGAGAGGTGTCTGTGTCTCATAAAAGATAGTATGACGGTTGCATAGAACCTACTGGGTATCTAAATCCCAAAACCTGTAAGTTGTAAAGTCACCAACTCCATAACCAAGGAGTATGCATCTGTGTGACATAGCCTCACGTGGCATACTAACAAATGCATGGCAGTCAAACATCCTCGAGTAATCAAAGGAGGGTCTCATGCCACTCCATGCCTCATGTGGAGTAATAACAACCAAAGAGAAACACAACATCCGATTAACCAAGTAGATTGCCATCATAAGGGCCTCAGCCCAAAAGCCATAAGACAACCTAGCTGTGGTAAGCATAGAAGCAACCTTTGCCTGTAAAGTCGGGCACATGCCATGAGCAATCCCATAATACTGTGGGCATAAGAAATCAATGCCATATTGCTAACAAGAGATTGTAAGCTGGGAGAGATGGCATGACTCTCATAATCCATCTACAAGCATCTAGGCCTGCTACTAGCAGAATCCATAAATCTGTCAAGCATAGTAACAGCATCCTCAATTCGTACCAAAGGGTAAGCCCAAACATGGTGGGTAGCATGATCCATGAAGGTCACAAAATACGAGCTCCACCAAGTGATGCCAAGAGGCATATCACGGTGGATTCCGTGAGGTTTTACGATGGATTCCGTAAACTTTTATTATCGAGGCTCATACACAAAGTGGATTCTTTGTGCGAGAAGTTGATGGGGACACCTATCCTTTTCGGGCGTTTCGTTAATTTAGTGTGTACATGGGTGATTCCACAAAATACATATTAAATTAATAAACGTTTGTGAGTTTAGAGTGCGCACTCGTGATAAATTAAGGTTAGGATTGATTTCTAACCAATTTATTTATTTATGTAGCTGAAGACTGCTAGGTATTCACTTTTGTTGGTTTAATTGTATTATTTTACTAGCGATTGTGAATGCTTCAGTTGATGTGTAGAGATAGCAGCAGTGGCGAAGGAAAGCATTGGAGGATAGCGTGTATTCGAGTTATCACCTATATTTTGATGGGCGCATACCTTAGGCATGGTGCCTATATTTTGTCGCGCCTATTTATCAAGGCGTTGAACATTTATTTATTATTTTTGTATGCTCATGGACACACGATTATGATATTTGTATTTGGACATTGTATTGGGTATGCCTGACTTCTTGGGCGCCCGCCCATTAGCTTTATTTCTATTTGGCACTAAAGCAAACTCAAAAGCCAAAAGCGTGCTATTTTGTAATTTGGGCTATTATTTGAGCTTGAAGATGATTAATACATAAAATACATGCTTTGTGGAGTGCTCACACAAGGCATGGGGGGAGATTGCACCCAATTGGTCTCTTGTTCATGTCATGCATGCTTTCTACCTTGAGTTTTGTGCAAAAAGTAGAGTTCTTTTGTTCTTGGAGACCTTCTGACGCTCACTATGCGCGCTTACGACATCCGATCTGTGCACCAGTGGTATCAAAGCAAAGCTGAGATCGAGAGCTTCCAATCGCTACCCATCTTGCGCGAAGGCAGAGCTCCTAGAACGATCAAGCTCTACAGTCACTTTCATTGTGAATGGTCGATACGGGTGGATTCCTGGCGGTCAAGAACCTCTGTCTATAGCCTCTGATCGCGAAGGACCGGCCTGAGGAAGCGGAGGACCACTTCTACATCTCTCACTATAAGTCGTTTTTTTCCACAGTCACAGTAAGCTTCTTCCATAATTAAAAGTTCTTAAGCTTTAAAATAAAGCTTAGTAAGCTTTATAAGAAGCTTAAGAAGCTTCAATCTGCAAATCGGCGGCAGCAACGGGTCTTCAACGTGATTTTCGGTGACGAAAACGGTCCCCCCCCTCAAAAATCGTCGACTCTTCAATTTTAAGCTTAGTCATCTAAGCTACAAGTCACTAATCTTCTAAGTCTTCAAAGTTTGCAAGTTCTGCAAGTTCAAATTTACCTACTCTGCAAGTCCTGCAAGTCTACAGAGATCAAAATTGACTTATCTCAAGTACTCCCATAAGGACTATTCCTATGCAGAAGCACAGAACTACAAAATTGTTCCCTGGAAGACTTGTTCGCATACGCAGACTTGCTGAACCAGTTTCAGCACATGCAGAAGGATGACCGAACAAAATATGGATGATTTAATGGCTGAAGGCGATCTTCCTGAACCTACGATGGAACAAAATTTGGATTTAATTATGATGTAGCTTGATGAGAACGAAGAGCCCGACAAGCTTTGCAAGTTCAATTGGCCAATTTGCAACGATCTACCACCAACAAAGATGGACCACAACCCGAAGATCTTATCCGATGTACCATTGATGCGACGCTCAAAGCTCAATCCATCCACAAAGAAACAAAGATAAGTAAAAGAAATTTCAAATTCCGTACTTTCAATGGAACTCAAGATGGAAAGACTGTACTTGCATTCATCAGTCAGTTTGATGATTACTTTCATGAAGAGACATACGCTGGAAAAAACAAAATTAAATGTGTCACTAATCAATTAGTCGATCGGGCCTCTCTTTGGTGGACCGTGGTTCGCAAGAGCATTGATTGTCCCACTACCTGGGAGAGTTTCAAAAAGAAGTTTCTGCAGAATTTCCTTCCTCCTCAATTCCATGAAAAAGCCATAAAGCAATGGGATCTTATACAGCAAAGAGATCGTGAGCCTATTTCTCAATACACCGAACATTTTTGGAATGCCTTACTGCAACTCCGCATGCTTGAAGACGTACATGAAGCGACTCACAAGCGCAAGTTTATGTCTGGATTACTTGGACATTACTACGCTGAAGTCAATATGTTCAAGCCTGCAACCCTTGAAGATGCAATTTCTCTGCTCATGACACTAAAGACAAGATTCGAGGAAGAGACAAGCGTCCACAGCAATTTCAAGCAAATGGTAACTATGGTTCTAAGCAATTCAATTTAAAATTTAGAAGATTCAATCAAAGTCATTTTCCTTCATCATCTTTCCATAAGTCTTGGGCAAAACCACCTGCTTTACCATCAAATACCAATCCAAACCCTAAGCCATCTTCACAGCCAAATCCCAATATTCCTAGACTTCCTGCCATTGCCAACAATGTATCCAAAGCTAAACCTATAGTGTGTTACAAATGCCATCAACTTGGACATCTAGCAGCCAATTCCCAATCGAAGAAGCCATCTGTCCATATCAATTATCTTGGAGCAATGGAAGATGAAGAACGTGAGGAAATGCCTGACTTTACGGAAGATGAAGACGACATTGCTACTCTTTCAGATACTTTACCAGGTATGCCAACTCCACATTCTTTGTTGACAATGAAATGTTTAGTGCATGGAAAAGAAAAGATTATTTTGCATGATGATGGTAGTACACATGATTTTATTTCTGCAAAGTTAGTGAAAGAATTGAAATTACAAACTGTTTCTACGCATTATCGCATTAAAGCAGCATTCTTAGGCACAAGGTATAATGGAACACAAGAGGTGCATGGCTTAGAAATTAAAATTGGTGAATATACTGAAAGAAGGAATTTCCTAATTATACCTTTGCAATCTAGCGATATTATCTTAGGTATGTCTTGGCGTCATCAGCATAATCTTGACATAGATTATTCCACGCATTCAATTAAAATTCATTTTCAAGGAAAACAAATTACATTGCATGGTATGCACGCATCTAATAATTTTTCACTGCTTACTCATAGTCAAGCTAAACGTGCATTACGTAAAAGTAGTAAATCTTATTTAATTTGGATGAGTGAACTTCAAGCTAAAGAAAAACATATGCATCCTAGGCATGAAGAATTCCTTGCACAATTTAAAGATTGTTTTGCTGAAGATTTACCACCTGGACTACCACCTTCACGTCCTGAAGATCACAAAATAGATTTAATTCTTGGTACACAACCACCATGTAAAGCACCATATAGGCATAATCAGATTGAACAAAAAGAAATTCAAAATCAAGTAGAAGAATTGCTAAATAGAGGATTAATTAGACCTAGTAGTTCTCCATTTGGTGTACCTGTTTTATTGGTAAAGAAGAAGAATAATACTTATCGCATGTACATTGATTATCGTGCCCTGAATAAAATTACTGTAAAGAATAGATATCCGATTTCTAGGGTAGATGATCTTATGGATAAACTACAAGGTTCTGCCATATTCAGTAAGTTAGATCTTAAATCTGGTTATCATTAAGTGAGATTAGATAAATCTGATATATTCAAAACTACATTTAGAATACAATTTGGACATTATGAATTTCTAGTGATGCCTTTTGGATTGACTAATGCACCTGCTACATTTAGCCGAATGATGAATCACATATTTTTGAAATATCAGCATTGTGTTATAGTATTCTTTGATGATATCTTAGTATTCAGTAAAAATGAGAATGAGCATTATGAACATCTGTCTTTAGTCTTCAAGTTGTTGAAAGATTATCAATTGTATGCTAATCCAGAAAAGAGTGAATTCTTTCAAAGAGAAATTGAATATCTAGGTCATATTGTGTCATCAGAAGGTATTAAGGTTGACCCTAAGAAGATAGTTCAACAAAAATCTTTTGATTTGCTGAAACATGCATTAACCCATGCTCCTGTATTACAACTACCTGATTTCAATAGACCATTTTTTTTAGTAGTTACTGATGCTAGCGGATCTGGAATAGGAGCTATACTTATGCAAGATAATCATCCCATAGCCTACTCTAGCTATAAACTGAAACCATCCAAACTTAAATATTCCACTTATGATAAGGAATTGTTAGTTATTGTACAAGCCTTACGTCAATGGAAACATTACTTAATGGGTTCTGAGTTTATGATTAAGACTGACCAACAAAGTATTAGACATCTCCTTAGTCAACCCCAAATCTCTGACAGACATATCAAATGGGCAGCTTTCATTCAGAGTTTTCATCCCCTTATCCAATATCAACCAGGAAAAGAGAATGTAGTAGCCGATACTTTAAGTAGAAGACCGACCATTCATAATATTTCTGTCATATCCTTTGATTCTTTTATCCCTATGAAAGATACTTATCATCAGGACATCACTTTTCAAGTTGATTGGAATAAATTAGTTGGAAATAACTGGATTCCTATTGATTCACTGTCTTACAATGATGGATTCATGTTTTATGAAAAGAGATTATGTGTTATAGTTCCATTTAGATCATTTGTTTTGAATGAGATTCATTGTCCTCCATATCAAGGTCATAGAGGTATTATATCTACTTTGCGTACATTGACTGAAGATTTTTATTGGCCACATATGGACACTGATGTATCTAAATTTGTTTCTGAATGTTTAGTTTGTCAAAGAGTTAAGAGACATCATGGTAAACAGTATGGTTTACTAATGCCTTTATCTATTCCATCAAGACCATGGGAACAGATTTCTATGGATTTTATTAGTGGTTTACCTAACACTAAAGCTAATCATGATATGATTTGGACTGTTGTAGACAGGTTTAGCAAACAAGCATATTTCATTCCATGCAAGAAAAATTTAACTACATCTCAAGCAGCTCAGTTGTTTTTTAAAACTGTTTTCACTAATCATGGTTTACCAAAAGTTATTATTTTTTATCGTGATTCTAGATTTTGTAATAATTTTTGGATTACTTTTTTTGCTAACTTAGGAACAAAGATTGATTTTTCATCTGCATTTCATCCTGAAACAAATGGTCAAACAGAAGCTACTAACAGTACTATTTTAGATCTTTTACATGCATACACTATTTCTAAACCACACACATGAGATACACATCTACATTTACTTCAGTTTGCATATAACAATACACCACACACAGCTACAAAGAAAGCACCGTTTGAAGTGATTTATGGTTATAGATTGTCTACACCTATTGCATCTTTATCAAATAGATTTCAGAGTGCTAATGATATTGCTAACATGCACACTACTATTTTTGATAAAGTTAAAGACATGATTGCCAAAGCCCAGCAATCATATACAAAGCAAGCAAATAAGAAAAGATAAGCCATGAATTTCAAAGTTGATGATTATGTTTGGTTAAGAATAGAAAAACGTAGATTACAAAGTGTAGATAAACACCCAGTTGTGAAATTAGCACCTAGATTCTATGGACCATTTAAGATCATTCACAAAATCAATGACAATGCATTTAAGTTAGAACTACCACCACATTGGAAAATTCACAACACCTTTCATATTAGTTTATTACGACCCTTTAGAGGCCAATTACCTGTACACCCTGTCTGCGAAAACCCACCTTTGTTAGATGAAGAGACTGAAATCCTTGAGCCTCAAGCTATCATAGATACTGACTTTATGACCACTAGAATTGGCCGTAGATATTCTAGATATTTGGTCAAGTTTAAAAACCATCCTGTTGAAGAGGCCCAATGGATACATGCTAGAGACTTAAATGCTTTCCCCACTCTGTCGGCTCCACATTGAGCTAATAGCAATTGAGGACAATTACTATCCCACCCCGGGGGTATGATGCCAGGAGGCATATTTCATGGTGGATTCCGTGCCTCGGTGGATTCCGTGAGGTTCTACGATGGATTCCGTAAACTTTTATTATCGGGGCTCATACACAAAGTGGATTATTTGTGCGAGAAGTCGATGGGGACGCCTATCCTTTTCGGGCGTTTCGTTAATTTAGTGTGTACATGGGTGATTCCATAGCGGGTGATTCCATAAAATACATATTAAATTAATAAACGTTTATGAGTTTAGAGTGCGCACTCGTGATAAATTAAGGTTAGGATTGATTTCTAACCAATTGATTTATTTATGTAGATGAAGACTGCTAGGTATTCACTTTTGTCGGTTTAATTGTATTATTTTACTAACGATTGTGAATGCTTCAGTTGATGTGTAGACATAGCAGCAGTGGCGGAGGAAAGCATTGGAGGATAGCGTATATTCGAGTTATCACCTATATTTTGATGGGCGCATACCTTAGGCATAGCGCCTATATTTTGTCGCGCCTATCTATCAAGGCGTTGAATATTTATTTATTATTTTTGTATGCTCATGGGCGCACGATTATGATATTTGTATTTGGACATTGTATTGGGTATGCCTGACTTCTTGGGCGCCCGCCCATTAGCTTTATTTCTATTTGGCACTAAAGCAAACTCAAAAGCCAAAAGCGTGCTATTTTGTAATTTGGGCTATTATTTGAGCTTGAAGATGATTAATACATAAAATACATGCTTTGTGGAGTGCTCACACAAGGCATGGGGGGAGATTGCACCCAATTGGTCTCTTGTTCATGTCATGCATGCTTTCTACCTTGAGTTTGTTGCAAAAAGTAGAGTTCTTTTGTTCTTGGGGACCTTCCGACGCTCACTACCCGCACTTACGGCATCCGATCTGTGCACCACCAAGTGATTGGGAAGGCATAGGTCCATATACTACAACATGGACTAGATCTAGAGGAGCATGCCTCACACGATCACCATAAGCCAAAGAGGCTCTACACGGACCATGAGTACAATGAGGGCAAGTAGCATGGGGAAGAGCAAGAAATAAGCCCATATCACATAAAGTATCCATCTCAGTGTGGTACATGGCCTACGCGACAATGCCATAACAATGCATGTGGTATCTACGTAACTGCAACCATAGAATCTCCCACATGAGAGACATGCACTACGTAATCACTGCCATGTCTAGCACCTCTAGCCAATACCAAGCAACCACGACGGATTTCCCATGAAGTATCCCCAAGAGAGACATAATATCTTGCACCATGTAATTGACTGACAGAGATCACACTCTTATTGAGCGTAGGTATATGCAAGACATCACGAAGCATAAGAGAAGACCCATTTGGCAAAGCCAAGTATATATCCCCTGTACCAATAATATGACAATCCTGCTCAAGGCCCAAAGAAATACATTTGTCAACCTCCCTGTAAGAAGAGAACCAAGCTCTATGCGGAGTAACATGACAAGATGCCATACTGTCTAAAAGCCAATCAAAGGTATAGGCCATATCACTGAGCAAGTAATCTGTAGGGTGACATGATCCCAGGAGTCTAGGCTCAGCTGCATCATCATGGGTAACTACATGCACCATATTACTATCAACAGTGGTCTCACCTAGTGTGTCACTGACTTTGCTCTCATGTTTAGTGCGACGCAATCTTTTCTGCTCTCTAATCCACTTGAAGCATTTACACTTCACATGCCATGTCTTTCCACAATGAAAGCAAACAAAACTTGTAAAACCTTTAGAAGAGGACAACTGCTCTGTAATAGCATGAGTAGGGCTATCCAATACATCCAAGGAGCTCAAAGAATCAGGGGAACTCTCATCAGAGAGAACAGGCTCATCAAGAGGACTGTCTACATGACTAGAAGAGCTGGAAGTCGTCATAGCATATTGCAAAGGGGGCTCATCCAAACCAGAAGGGGAGAACACAAAGGCATCAACTACGGATGCAAAAGCTCCCACACGGACAAGCCTAGCAAACAAAAGCATGACATATCCAACCACTGTAGCTCACAATCATAAAAGCATAATATCTCAAAGCCATAAATTCATAAGCATCCCCCAAAACATAAGAGTATACATAACTTTGTAGTGTCTCATACCATGTACTAACATACATGTCCAACTAAAAACTGCAAGTGGCAAATAAACCTACAAGAATCAAGCTCCAATAAAAGCCCAAATATTTGTGTAAAAGCATCCACATAAGAGGCTCTGTAAAATACATAGCAGTAGGCCATGTGCATACACGGGTGGCCATAAAGATTAACAACTCCCTGTCATACACGGGTAATAGCAGCCCAAATAGCATAGATGCCACACAATAGAGAAGCAGGACGGCCATAATTGTAAATCCCAAGCACTATCCAAGTCCACTGATCAGTAAATATCCCGCATATCAAATGCAAACGACCAATCACAGCTCAATAGGCAACTGCCAAAACAAGGGAGCAGTCACTGCTCAATACTTATAAGTGCATCCAAGTAATAGCCAAAATCTATAATCAGAGCATCAAATCCCATATAGCATCCAAGGTCATAACGGAAAAAGCCAAGTCAATGTCCAACTACTCAAGGGAATACTCAAATGAATGTCGAGACTAGCTCAAACAACTGCCATCCACAGCCAAAGCATAAAGCATTCACCAAGACATCATAACTCATACTGGGTAGCCTAGGCATAAACCATATCATAGATGAAATGCCAGCTGCAAAGAAGTGACAGTCAAACCCAAATCGAGCTCTAATCTTAGCTCAAAAGAATTCCGGAGCATAAACAAGACATGTGGCATAGTCCAAATACATCATGACATCATACCGAGTAACCGGGAGCACCCCGTGTGACCAATAAGCATAACCCAACTGTAGCATAAATAGCTTCAGCCCTGAAGTTTCCAGCAGTAAATAACAGTCCAAAACTGAGTAAAATAATGCTCAAACCAAGCTCAAATCCATAGGCAAACCATAGGCATGCATTCTCGTATGTACAGGCACCAACCGGGCATATCAAATGCTAAGACCTATAAGCATAAAATTGAAGTAATAGGTGGCTTCCCTGTTTTGGATAGATCTGGGACTGTTCAAAATAGTCAATGGCTGAGCTAAATCAGCTCCAAATATGTCTCACATAAGAGGCATAACATCCACAAGTGATCCGGTATCAATAAGCATTAGTAGAAGCATCACATAAGCCATAGGCATACAAATACATGTTGTCTCAGACCTGAAATCTATTGCAATATATTCTATCATCAGAATTTGGCAAATCCGACATCACCATTGCGTACGGAGCGTGTCTAAATCCCAACTTAGACTCTTACCTTGCCTGAATCGGGTTTCGAATGCCGAGATATGACAAAAAGAGTGATTTTTTAGCCTTTTTTGCAAATAGGCGCAAATAAAATGTGAGCATGCTGCTGTACTTGAGGGGCCAAATCAGGGTGGGTAGGGGATAAGCAAGATCCCAATGAAGGCCTACAATAGGCCTACACAAGCCTAGGACAAGTCCAAGCAAGAGGTGAAGAGAACAAGCTTCAATGATGGAAGCTATGGCTACCTCTTCATGAAACCCTGTTGTTCATATCAAAGAATAGCTAAGAACTGAGTGAGAAGCAAACTCTCATACCTCGTGTAGATGCCGAGGAAGGCCGGGAAGTGCTCGCGAAGGACCTGCTCAGATACCAATTGAAAGAGATGCAGGAGACGCGAGAGAGAAGAGCACACACAATGTAGGTGTTGTCAGCAATGTTATGACAACCTTATTGCACTTTCATATATATATATATATGAATAAAGAATATGGACTGTCACTGTACATGAGCAGGCCCAAGGGTCTTTTACCCCAACATCAAAAAGAACAGTGGTACACTGACAATCAAACAAGGGGATGTAACCAAGACTGTGGAATTTGTGCCTAGACTGAACTCAACTTCAAAATTAAGCCTTTAAGGAGCCTCTAATAGCTATCTCCTTATGATCAATTCTAAAATTGATCCTCTTACAAGCATGTCACTTGTTGCCCATATGTAATTTAAATTTGAGCTTTTGATATATTTAAGTTGTCTTTCCTTAGGGTCAATTTCAAAATTGAGTCTCCAAGGACTTTAGCTCCTCTCTTCTCATGCTTAATTTCAAAACTAAGATTGTAAGAGGCCTCTAGTCTCTTTCTCTCTATCCTTAAGCTCAATTTCGAAATTGAACCTTTGATTTTTAGATTGCCAAGCTAAATTTTGAGACTCCGCCTCTAACCATTCTTCTTAGGTTCAATTGTGATTGATCATGCAACTCTTTGTTCAATCTCAATAACACAAGTGACCTCTCTAAGATACCCAACTTCTATCTCCTCAAGCTCAATTTCAAAATTAAGAATGAAAGAGAGCTCTAGCTCTTCTCTCCTTAAGTTTAGTTTGAAAATTGAGCATCTAACAAGCTTCCAAGACACCCAACTTCTATCAGGGTTAGCACATAAGGTGGAGAGGAGACCAAAAAGAGATGTCTATTCCATGCTCAACATGAACAAGGACCAAGTCCTAACAAATGACATCATCAACATCCAGGATATCCCCCAGGATATCCCTGATCTTGAAGTGAGACTCTAGAGGCCAAGGTCATCCTCCACACATTGTTTTCAAGCTAGAGGTGCAACTCGCTCATGCACAAGATTGTAGTGCCTTTGTTGGAGAGTCTAGCAGCCCATTCGCCCGATGAGATAGACTAGAATGGCTATGTGCGAAAGACGATCGATCAATCTGCCACAGCACTAGCCTTATAGGGAGCAAGGCAGCTGGTGGTGGATAGTCCCTAGCTTCTTAGTAATCTTAAGAATGAGCCCTCTTGAGTCTCTACTTATTCTTTTTAGTCTCAATTTTGTCATTAAGCTTACAATTATTATTTCAATAGCTAGTCCAAATTCAAAATTTATCCCCTAGATGCCTCCATGAGGCCATCTCATGTAAATGGCCTCTCTCTTTAATAGGTGTTAGGCACAAATTTAAAACAAAGCTTTCCAATCTCTTCACTTGGCCTCAATCTCAAACTATTGAGCGCACCAGCTCCCCTCATCAAGTCAAAAATTGACTCTCCAACTTTAGCTTTTGAAAGTTTAGCTTCAAATCATATCATGTGTTCAATGTGCACTAGCAAAAATGTTATGCATTATCTCAGTTATCTCAATACACTTTATTTATATTTCTACTATCATTAAGAGACCTAAGTACATTTCTATTAGCCTTGAAATTACTCGAGTTGAATTATTCAATGATGACATATTATACTAGTACAAAGCATACATTGTATAGTAATTAGACCACTGTTAAAGAGGATATTTTAAAATTGGCACTTAAATGAGTACCAAATTTACTAAATTGGTGTTCATTCGAATTACTTCACAACATTATTACTTATTTTAATTCAATTCACACAACAAGCCTCTTCTAATAGAGTATGTAAATACATAATAAGAGTAAAAGTAATAGTAAGAATTAATGAAGATAAAGAGAAAGCCCCATCACCATGAAAATAACATCTAAAACCATAACAATCTTCACATTCCAATTACCTTATCAACTTTCTTGCTTCTTCCAAGTAGCTTGATACAACTTGCTTCTTCCACTAGGGCATACAAATACATAATAAGTGTAAGACTTTTAAAACCCTTAACAATGTGAATGGAAATGATATCTATGCGATGGATGTATTGCAATGCCATGCCTAGATTATGGTAGAAAACAAATTTCCAAGAATAATATGAGCTCCCGAACTACTCGAGTAATGTATCCCCTTTCTATTAACATAAAGATTTATTTTTGTCAATCTGTTTGTCTCCTTGATAAATCAAAAATAGTAGATATACTCTCCTTTTTTCCTGATTAAAAATTAAAACTCTCTTTTGAAGTATAAAGCATGATCATTGTCGGAAGGACAAGTAGTACATAATTTTCCTCCTCAATTAATGAGGTAGAATAAGCAAGTGAACATCTTTTTTCCTAAGTATGGTTGGAAATAAAATTAATCATAAAATTGCATAATTCTCAAAACATCACCCTGAATCTCAATACTAGGGAAGCCCAAGAGAAGAAATTTATTCCCAAACAGTACAAGCCACCAGAGTTTAATGGTAAAGGAAGGGATCTTCCAATTGAAGTAAAAACACAGAAGACTATTTCACTACTGTAAGGATTGCACCGTCAAATCAAGCCATGATCGCCAAACTAAAACTCACAGGAGGTACCAGTCTTTGGTGGTGCAAGGACAAAAGAATGCCCAAAGGCGCTATCGCTTGGGACAAAATTAAGGACGCAGTATGCGGGAGATATCTTCCACCCACATATCAAGCCCAGAAGATGAATGAGTTCTTCAATCTAAAGCACTTAAGCCTAAGCCTAAAACCCTACTACTCCAAATTCGTAACACTTCTAAAATATGCACCTACAATGGATGTTTCACAGCAAGTATCCAAATTTTGCAATGGTCTAAATCCACCCTTGAATACGTATCTTAAATCAATGAGACCATTGAATTTACAAGATGCATTGATTTGATCAGCTCCAATAGTTCAAGAGATTGAACAAAGGCCAAGAAATGCAAAAATTTGGAATAGAAACAGTCAAAATAAGGGAAACTTCCAAGGATATGCGAAAAGAGCCCAAGGACAGTACCAACCAAACAAGACAAAGAAGGCCAAATCAAATACCGTGGGAAGCTTTATACTCACAAGGAGCAATAAGACTCCAAGGTGTTTTTATTGCAAGGAACCAAGACATTTCAAGAGGCAGTGCCCAAAGCTTAGCCAAGGTCAGTTTTGCAGGCAAAGCTAAGATGCTAGGGGAAAGGTCGCTGGAATAAACCTACAGGATATCAGTAACGATAAAGATCCCACTATGGAATCCGATATGGAAAGAGCTAGAGTACATGCTACTCTCAATAAGAAGGGTCCAAATAGTCGATTCTCAGTAATTCAAACACCAACAAATTATCAAGGTAAACCCTTTCGAATTTTAATCGACTCTGGAAGTACCCACTCTTTTGTATCACCAAAATGTACAAAAAGGCTAGGCATAAACACTATTCTTGCACCTAGAATGCTCGTGGAATCAGCAAATGGCAAATAAGTTCTATTAACACAACAAACTAACAAGATAGAATTTAGCTTGGGCAGCAATTCTTCCAAAATGAACTTTCGAATTAAGAACCTCGAGGCTTATGAGTGTTTACTAGGAATGGATTGGCTAATTCCAAATAATGCCCATATCCATTGTAGAAAGGGCCAAATCACATTCCAAAAATCAAAGGGAGAACAAGTAACCACTCAGGGAGAAACGGGAAACCCTAAGGTTCAGCTGGCTAAAGCCTCCCGAATAGTAAAGGGACTGAAGAAAGGATTACCCGTCTATATAATTAAGCTCAATAAGGCTGAGCAAGATAGTGAAGCCAAGGATCATCCATCTTGGCTAAAATAATATGCAAATGTTTTTCTAGAAGACCTGATAGAGCTCCCACCCACAAGGGAAGTAGATCATGAAATTCAACTCATTCCAACCACTGCCCTCGTTGCCAAATGGCCTTACCGAATGTCGATTCATGAAGCCATTGAGCTGAAAGAACAACTCAAGCAGCTATTAGACCAAGGATACATCCAGCCAAGTAATTCGCCATGGGGAGCCCCGATTTATTTCAGAAAATGAAAGATGGAACACTCCGCCTTTGTATCGATTACCATGGATTAAACCAAGTGACAGTGAAAAACAAATATCATATTCCTAGGATAGATGAGTTGCTTGATCGACTCCAGGGAGGAGCAAAGGTCTTTTCAAATATCAATCTCAGATCAGGATATTACCAAATAAGAATTAGGGAGGAAAATATCCCTAAAACGGCTTTTAACACAAAGTACAATCATTATGAGTTTATTGTGATGTCGTTTGGGTTAACAAATGCTCCTACCACCTTCAACAAGTTGATGCAAGACATTTTTCAACCCTACCGTGACAACTTCGTCCTTGTCTCCTTTGATGATATCTTAACGTATTCCAAGAATGAAGAAGACCATAAACCACAGCTATGAATAGTTCTTAAAACAATGAAGACCCACAACCTGTATGCTAAAAAGAAGAAATGTGCTTTCTTCAAGAAGCAGATTGAGTATTTAGGATTCATAGTATTGGCAGATTGCATTTTAGTGGATCGTGCCAAGATCTAAGATATATGAGACTAGCCACCCCCGACAACTATCAAGGAACTGCGAAGCTTTCTAGGGCTAACGGACTGGTATAGAGTCTTCATTAAAGACTATGCCTCAATTTCCACACCTCTCACTGACCTTCTCAAAAAGCAAGTCTCCATTACATGGACATCCACCGAACAGACTAGCTTTGAGAAGCTTAAGCAGAGTTTGGTAACCGCCCCTATCTTAAGGCTACCCCGACCTTAGCAAAGAATTCGAAGTCATAACTTATGCAAGCTCTCTTGCTTTGGGTTGTGTGCTTATGCAAGAAGGACAACCAGTGGCCTATGCTACAAGAAAATTAAAGATCCACGAAAGAAACTATGCCACACATAACCTAGAATTTCTTGCTGTAATTCATGCCTTTAAACTATGGAGACATTATATGCTTAGTAATAGGTTTTCTCTAATCACTGATCATAAAAGCCTAAAGTGGATTTTTACTCGGCCGGATCTCAATATGAGGCAACACCAATGGATTGAGACCTTGCAAGAATTTGACTTTGAAATCAAGTATAGACCAGGCAAGGAGAATGCAATTGCAAATGCCCTAAGTGGTAAATCATTCCTTAATGCCCTAATCCTAAAAGAACCCTCTAGGGTTGGAACTCTTGCCACAATGATTTCGATGCCTAGTAACCCTCTCATAGAAATGGCTAAAGAAGAGGCAGCAAAGGATCCAAGCTATCAGAACTTGTTAAGAGAAATTTTCATCAAGGATTCAAATCCAAAACTCAAGACTAAGTATCATGAATTTTCCATAAACGAGGAACTTGCCTATTACACAATGAGACTATGTATTCCTGCAAGTCAAGAACACAAAAGGAAAATACTGTGGAAAGCTCACAATTCCCCCTTTTTGGGTCATTCTGGTTATGCTAAGACTCTTGATATAGTCAAAAGAAGCTTCTACACTGGGAAAGACTCAAGGGTGATGTACTCAAGTATGTCACTGAATGCCTAAACTGCCAACGAATTAAGGCCGAGAGCATGTCAAGTTGCCAGGAAAGCTCCAGCCACTTGACATCCCTCAAATGAAATGGGAGTATATCAGCATGGACTTCATAGTTGGATTACCCTCGGTACAAGGAGGATATAACTCCATAATGGTAGTCATTGATATGCTAACAAAAGTTACACACCTTATTCCTGTAAAAATCAATTACAAAGCTTCTGACATATCCAGGCTTTTTATTAAGGAAATTTTTAAGTTACATGGATTACCCCAAAGAATCATCAACGACCGTGATTCTCTCTTCACCTCAAACTTTTGGAAGAGTTTGTTCAAAGCTCTAGGAACCTATCTTTGCTTTAGTACTACTTACCATCCCCAAAAAACCGATGGTCAAATAGAGTGGGTCAAGCAAGTTATTGAAGACATACTAAGAGCTTATAAGGAACCCAAACGGTCGAACCAGTACCTAGCCTTAGTTGAATTTGCCTACAATGCATCATACCATCAAAGTATTCGAATGACTCATTTTCAAGCACTATATGGGCAAGATTGTCTTACACCATTAAATTTTTCCGATCCTACCCTATGGGTAGAAGCATCTTGGCAAATGCTAGAAGAAATGGATCAGCAAAAGTGAAAGCTATAAGGCAAGATATTCAAGTCGCCAAGGATTGACAGAAGGCATATGTCGATCAAGGAAGGCAAGAACGCATCTTCAAAGAAGGTTACATGGTTTTCTTGCGAGTTCGCCCAAAGAAAAGCTCCTTATCTTTGGGGAAATTCAAGAAGCTAAGTCCCAGGTATTGTGGGTCATATAAGGTGCTAAAGTATATAAGTACAAATGCCTACAAGTTGCAACTCCCTAACAACTTGAAAGTACATAATGTATTTCATGTCAGCCTATCCCTTAGAGAATATCTTGTCCAGTGAAAAGACTACCCTAAAGAGGGTGCCACTTGGATTGACCATGAATCACTATGTAACCAGTATCCCCAGTTTCATTTGAGATGAGGACATCTCGATTTCTCTAAGGGGAACAAGATATGATATCCCGACTTTGACTTAAAATCTTCCCAACTTCTCACAAAATGGACTTGAAAAACTCTAAAATCATTAAATAAAAAAGATCTCGAGTAAAATGACCCGAGGATCATAACCCGACATTCTCTCGGATTGATAGGGACTATAGCCATTTGTCCGGAAGTTACCGCGTGAACACAAGTTATGGACCACAAGTCGAAATCGATCAATCACATTTAAAACTTAGCAAGGCAAGTAAGTCACAAAGCTTTAAGATTTAAATCTTAAAAGCTTTAAAAGAAGAGAAGACGTCGACGATCTGGCCGCTGTCCCTCCCCCCTTTTATGGAAAACAAAATAGCGCAATCTTCACTCCCAATCTTGCCATCTCTGATCCTAAACTATAAAACCTGAATTCACTGTCAAAAATTTAGCAATCTCCCCCTCTTTTTAGTTCAACGAGAGGCTTGGGATGAATCAAGATCATCCAAGAGCTAAGCAAATCAATCATGGCATCTCTAACAGCCTCTGTGGATCTCAAAGATCAAATCGCCATCATCAGATTGCATCTTGAACCTTAAAATTGATTTTGCCAATATCCCTTCCATAAAGAGCTCTTCTGCTTAGCCACAACCCTTCTTCTCAAATTTAGCTATAAATAAGAGGCATGGGAAACCCTTGAGAACAGTCAGAGAAAGAGAGAAGAGGCCCTTCTCAAGAGTATAGAGTAAGAGGGGCAAGAGAAGCGTGAGCACGGGAAATTCTCGTCAAGAAGACGAGGAGGATACTTTGCGAGTTCTCAAATTCAATTCCTCCATCCCTTCTATCCTATTCCCCCCTGTGGAATTAAGACTCTTCTCAATTTCTCAAAATTCTTGGTGATCGCCTTTTTTCCCCCGCAATCAAAATTTCATCAATCTAATTACCTTACCCCCAAGCTCCTTCGCCAAATTTCCCTTTTTGTGATCTCACGATTGAAGTCCATGGCCTCGAAGATAAAGCTACGAAGGTCACGGAGGCATGAGCTGCCAATAACATTGCGGACACAATTACTATAGACAGAATGGCGAGTATGGGGATTACAAACCAAGCCACTAATACCATCAACCAAGCACCCATCATGGATTCTCAGGTACTATTTTTCTTAAATAAAAACAACTCGCAAGCCTTTATCCCATGAACACGCAACAAAAGTTACATATGTGAAATAAGATTTTATTCGAATCCTGCATATAATTTCTTTGAGGAATTCTTAACCCGATGCTAGTAAAGTGAATACCTACACTCAAGTAGGATCATGCAAAAACTCATGATCATGTAAATGCTATGCATACTCAAATTACTAAGACAAAAATTAGCATTGATGGTAAAAAACCTATGGATCATGGATTGGATATAATAGTCCATAGCGAGTAGAAATGTACTATATCATATATGAAACTTGTAAAGAAATCTCCACAATTGCACAAGGTACAAAAAGACCTTTTTACTCCACTAGAGAAATCTCCACAATTGGTCATGTTTCATGAAGAGAGATTTTATTGGCTATGATAGCCCATGTAACAAAGTAAGTATATACAAAGATATATATATGTCCCTTCTTTTCTATGCCCATTGATGAGAGCATTGTTCGCACTTTGAAGAAACATATGAACAAGACAAAGGATATGCAATTTGCAAATCTATGCGGTTATTGCTAATAGCCATTTCAAGTTGCTTCAAAACAAAGGTATGCAAAATGCTTAGGAAGTTTGCAACACTACAAAGATATGGTAGGTTTAGATCCAAGTATGACACATTTTTAGGGCACACTAGCGAATGGTTATTCCATCAAGCATGGTTACTCTGAAACTTGTAATGAAATCTCCACAATTGCACAAGGTACAAAAAGACCTTTTTACTCCACTAGAGAAATCTCCACAATTGGTCATGTTTCATGAAGAGAGATTTTATTGGCTATGATAGCCCATGTAACAAAGTAAGTATATACAAAGTTATATATATGTCCCTTCTTTTCTATGCCCATTGATGAGAGCATTGTTCGCACTTTGAAGAAACATATGAACAAGACAAAGGATATGCAATTTGCAAATCTATGCAGTTATTGCTAATAGCCATTTCAAGTTGCTTCAAAACAAAGGTATGCAAAATGCTTAGGAAGTTTGCAACACTACAAAGATATGGTAGGTTTAAATCCAAGTATGACACATTTTTAGGGCACACTAGCGAATGGTTATTCCATCAAGCATGGTTACTCCAACAGACATAAAATGTGTATGAATAAACAGGTGGATGTCATAGCCATGTCATATCAAGTTGCTTCAAAATAGAGGTATGCAAGTTTGTAGCACTAAAAAAGACAAGGTGGTAGGTAGGTTTAGATGCAAGTATGATACATTTAGGGCACGCTAGTGAATGGTTATTCCAAGACAAGGTGGTACGATATGTTTATTATGGCAAACTAGCATCATGCATGGTTGTTCTAACAAGCACATCTTTGCATGTGTATGGATTTTCAAAGCAAAAATTTAATTGAAAGCATGTCTTATTAGCACCCTTCCGCAACATTCCACGCATCTTTCAGGCTTCTTACGAAAAATCCTCTCTCTCTCTCTCTCTCTCTCGTTGAACAAATACGATAGGTAGATACAGTTGCAGATATGAAGGGACATGTCCATCGCCCATTGCCAAGGGGCCAGGTAAAACTGGTCACTGGTTACGGCCTCCCTCGAGGCGAATCGAGGTGGACGCAGAATTCAGTCAATAGGCAACACAAGCGATGCCATAAACAATCGTATTCAGCAACTTTCAAAGTCCAAAACCCATCTTCTGGTCATTCCTGATCTTGTATCCATCCTGTACGAAAATTGTTTTGTGAAGCAGAAATGAAAAGACCGCATATGGAGTAACAATTTCGTAACAAAGTAACAGTTCCTCTTACAGGCAAATTACTGATAAATGATCGCATGTAACAGCTGACTGCCGTCTAGAGAGAGCTGAGAACATGGGAAAATGACAGAGATATCGTATTAGCAGGATAGAAAATAATGGCCAATTACAACAACCGGAAAACTTCGAGGCTTCCGCCACCGTCTATCTAAAACCCAAGTCTGCGATGCTCTTGACAAAATCATCCTAAACCCTAATAGACCAAGAAATCGAAACAAGCACGGACACAAAATTAAGGGACTGCCAACACCAGGGCAGGTGACAACCACCAGCTCAGTTCATTTCTTCTTGGCGGCAGCCTTGGTGACCTTGGCACCGGTGGGTTCCTTCTTCTCAACAGCCTTGATGACCCCGACGGCCACGGTCTGCCTCATGTCACGCACAGCAAAGCGCCCGAGGGGCGGGTACTCAGAGAAGGTCTCCACAGTCATGGGCTTGGTAGGGATCATCTTCACAAACCCTGCATCGCCGTTCTTCAGGAACTTCGGCTCCTTCTCGAGCTCCTTGCCAGACCGCCGGTCGATCTTGGTCAGGATCTCGGCGAATTTGACCGCAATGTGCGAGGTATGGCAGTCCAGCACAGGCGCGTACCCATTGCCGATCTGCCCTGGGTGGTTCATGATGATGACCTGCGAGGTGAAGTTGGCCGCCTCCTTGGCCGGATCGTTCTTAGAGTCAGAGGCGACAAAACCACGCTTGAGGTCCTTCACCGCCACGTTCTTGACATTGAATCCCACATTGTCGCCTGGAAGTGCCTCCAGGAGAGCCTCGTGATGCATCTCGACCGACTTCACTTCAGTGGTCAGGCCCGTAGGTGCGAAGGTGACAACCATGCCAGGCTTGAGGACTCCGGTCTCGACACGTCCCACGGGCACTGTTCCAATACCGCCGATCTTGTAGACATCCTGCAGAGGCAGGCGGAGGGGCTTGTCGGAAGGCCTCTTTGGCTCGGAGATCATGTCCAGAGCGTCAAGAAGAGTAGGTCCCTTGTACCAGTCCAAATTGGTGGACCTTTCGATCATGTTGTCTCCCTCGAAACCAGAGATGGGAACAAAGGGGATTTTGTCCGGATTGTATCCAACCTTCTTGAGGTAGGCAGAAACCTCCTTAGTGATTTCATCATAACGAGCCTTCGAGTACTTCGGGGTTGTAGCATCCATCTGCACAGCAAACCTGTTAGAAGCAAGCTACTGACATACCTGTGCATTTGCTTAAATGATACTCTCAATATTTCATATTTTCTACCACAGGTATAAAACTAGTACATCCAGGCTGTTAGAAGCAAGCTACAGACGTGCTAGTGCATCTATACAAATGATCCATCAGAGATGTAATGACAGAAAAGTTGCCTCAACGGGCTCACCTTGTTACAGCAGCAAATCATTTGCTTCACACCGAGGGTAAAAGCCAACAGAGCATGCTCACGAGTTTGACCATCCTTGGAGATACCGGCCTCAAAACCTCCAGTAGTGGAATCAATGATCAAGACGGCGCAATCAGCCTGCAAATCAAGCACACGTGAGTACCTAAGATTTTACTGACAACAAGCTTACAAATTCTAGAGAATGCTCCAATAAGAACCTGTGAGGTTCCTGTGATCATGTTCTTGATGAAGTCACGGTGTCCAGGAGCATCAATGACAGTGCAGTAATACTTAGTTGTCTCGAACTTCCACAGGGCAATATCAATAGTGATACCACGCTCACGCTCAGCTTTGAGCTTGTCCAGGACCCAAGCGTACTTGAAAGACCTCTTGTTCATCTCAGCAGCTTCTTTCTCAAACCTTTCGATCACACGCTTGTCGATTCCTCCCAACTTGTAGATGAGGTGTCCGGTGGTTGTCGACTTCCCAGAGTCGACATGACCAATGACAACGATGTTAATGTGTGTCTTCTCCTTACCCATCGCTGCAAAAGAAGACAATGCTTGAGAGAAACTTATTTAATATGCACCACCTCAAGCTCAAAATTTCCGAGCATCCTTACATGAAAGAGCAATTAAGTACTGGTTAAACTCAGAAATCCGGGTATCCTTACAAGCAAAGTAAGCAATCAAACACAGATCATATGATTCAGCGATACTCCCAGGCTAGGCTCAAAGCATATCACTGAAACTAAGCTAGAGTGGGACGGGAGTGAGGCAAAAACAATCTCGCCGGCAGACCTCATACCCGTAGGATTAAAAGTCTCGGGTCTAGCAGAGAGCGACGCGACAAGCAAAATCCAAGCACAACTGAAAGAGCCTGCGAAAGGCTAGTGCTATGCACTGCTATGGAAGGGAAGAATCAAATCGCATTTCTACTTCACGGGAAGATGGCAGACAAGACAGGACACAACAGGCTGCAAGAGACTACATTGCTGCTAAGAACGGAATGAGGTGACATACCTGCTAAAAATGGAAGTAGACGACGGGGAAGACGCCGAGGACCCTCGCCTGGGGAAGAAGAAGCTTAACAGCACTGCCTGCGACGGCGAGTCCTGCGCGGAAGAGGACTGAGAGAGTGTGTGTTGGCCTCATTAAATAGGCCTCCGCAAACCCTAAACATAGCCCCGATTCTGGGCCGTCCGATCTCTGCCGCCTGACGGCCCGGATATCACCCGCTTTTCACCCGCATCTGGTCCGCTCATCGGGTGTCGTGTCTTAACGGTCAAGATGCTGCCAGCCTGTCATGGCGACGTCCGTCATTTTAGCCCAATCTCGAGGTGAAAGCTGCGTGGATGTCACGTGTTTGTATGTGCACAGGTAGGGGCACGTTCACACAACTACCGCAAGCCCCCAATCGTAGGGAGGGGGCTCACGCGCATTTCGTGTGGAAAAGAGGTCGGGTTAACCACCAGTACTAAGCAGAGGCACCGGTGTGATACATTTCTCACCTACGTCTTTTCATGCTTCATGCGTGCCCCTAAGGCGTCAAAATCGACTTTTACTAGCCAAGCAAAGTGGCATATGGTGCTGTAGCACCTCACAAGCATATCAATTCCTTTCATCACTCCAGAGATTGAGCAAATAGAATCGTCAAGTTTTTAGTTATTAAAGCAAGGGCCGAGCAAATAGAATCGTCAAGTTTTTAGTTGTGAGTTGAAGAAGGTGGCTAAGATCCAATGCAGTTAGAGGGGTTTTTGTCAAGCATGGTTTTGAGGAGGATGGGCTGATGAAGAAGCCATTGGTCAAATCTAAAGGTGGCTGCATTTCAAAGGAATTATCTGTAACAATGATGGTGAAGTAATGCAGTTAGAGGAGCATCCTTCGTCCAAATGAATTACCTATAACAATGGTGGTGAAGCAATGCAATTAGAGGAGCATACTTCGTCCAAAGGAATTATCATTATGGAAAGCAAACTATAGTATCATGTTGAAGTGGACAATATTTCATGTTGATTGCATTGTTTTTACTATAGGGGAAACTACATTGATTGCTAAGTAGTAACAATGGCCTATGTGATGGAGTAGACTACTGAAACAATATGATGGCCAATATTTGGAGAGCAAAGGTAGTTGTGTAGCTACATGAAGGCAATGACATAAGAGGGTAGATTCTTTAATAGAACCAAGAGGAATTAGTATAGGTATCGAGATTACAAACTTTAGTATCAATGAAGTGAGTGGTTGGTAAGTAGTTGGTCTAAAGTGTATGAGCTGAAGATATGGTTGCATTGAAGCTTCTAAGTAAAGAGGTTTCATGTAATAAATGGGGTTCAAAGAAAAAGACGATCTGTAGTACAAGACTATGGAAGATTAGATCTAGGAAACTAAAATGATTGATTCATAATAGATTAATATGCTAAAACCTTTGGCAAGAGAAAATAGCAAAGATGGCTTGCTTTGAAGATTATCCTCATCTTGTCTTTTATAAGAGATGCCACAAACAATTGATGTGAATGCAAGAGTTCCCATCAACTACAGGGCTACTTCAAAGGAGATCATCATGAAGAAAATAGTGAAGACAGTTTGTGTTGATGCCGTGACTGTGATTCTAACATGTTTTAATAAGTTGGCGAATTGTTGTTGATCTTCACAATATCATTATTGCAAGATGTTGGCTATCAGTGCAACCGACTGATGAAAAGTAAAGAAGTTGGGGGTGACACCAACATTGGGAGTCGGCGGGACTATTCTAATTAATGGTCTTTAATAGCTCACAACTATGAATCTATGAGGTTTTCAACAAGTGCAAGAACTTTCATGCTATTTGGGAGCTACTATAGGATCTTAGAACCATGTCTATATATTATATGTTTGTTAGAGAAGAGGGTTGAATTGAAGACATTGATGTATATGGTGTTGATTAGAACATCCCATGTTTCTGCATGCACAAGCTCATTGCCTACCTATGGCTGTGTTCTGAGAGGTCATGTGAAGCTATTTTTACCCCAAGGTAGCGGGGCCACTTAACAAACAAGTCCTAGAAGAATAACACCTTTTTAGGTATTGATGTGATCCTTCTACTTTATTAAATGGGATTAGGAGACTTACAAGAAATATCCTTTGATATAAAGGTTTTTATCGGTGAATATAATAATTGAAGCAAAATGAAATACAAATATTTTCATAATTTGATTGCACTTATTAGCCTTATATGGCCAGACTATTGCAGGCAACTTTGAACACATGCGCATAAATTTTGATAGCTCTAAAAATAGCCAATGAGTCTCTCCTAATGTAGCTGAATATATCAACATAGTTAGGACTTTCTTCTCCTTCTTCATCAAAATTTTATTTCTATTGCCCCACATATGCTTTATTGCTATTGCTCAACTATGTTCCATAGGCTAAGCATTTCTTACCTTTGTCACTCAACAAGGCTGTCCTCATTTGGACAAGCTCATTAAGTCCTGCTTGCTGAACCATGCTTCTAGTTTTTTCCAAATGATTGAAGCTTCCTTGCAAGTCCAGAAAATATGCTTGACTGTTTCTTTATGTGTTGGACCGAGAGTATAGTTGGTGCCTATCCTTGCCCATCTTCCCAACCTATCCTTGGTGGGGAGTTTCCTTGTAGCAACCTTCCATTATAGCAAGTTTAGCTATCTGCTTGGAGTAGCCTTCCAGACATAGGTAACTAGTACTTCCATGTCCTCACTTTTGCATTTGGGTAGCAGTCTCCCCACTTAGTTTGGACCTTAGCATGGAGATCCAGCTTGTCTTTCTAAAAGTCCTTCCTCTTCCTCACCTTTATTGAAGGTTTCCCTTCATGGTTAATTAGACTCCACTAGACTTTGGTAGGGCCAATCTTCTTTGTTGTGGCTAGCCATCTTTCTTCATCCTCAGCTTCCTCTAGCCAGGCCCTTTCTTCCTCATCAAGATTGAATCATTATGTGAGCTCTTCCACTTGGTGTGTCTCTCCTTCCTTTTGGTCCTACACATCCTTTCATCTAAGTATCCCCTTCTGTGTTAGTTTTATTGAAAGTTTTGGATTCTCATTGAAGACTGGGGGGTATTGGATGAAAGGGTGGGCTTGTGGAAAGGTCCAAAGGAGGAGGGTTACATCTTTAATGGCTACCTTGGCTATTATTGTCCACGTCTCATCTTCCCCCATCTTCATTAGAATCTTGAATGTGTTTCCCTTGGGATCTCCTCTTCTGTGTTGCTTCCATCCTTTTTCTCTATTGACCATTCCCCCAAAGCTTACTAGATGTTTCCTAATTACACTGCCCTCCCTCTATTCACAACTCCAAAGGCTTATGAAAGCATTAACTTTTTTCTTTTGATCAATAATTCTCCTATTAAATAAAATCTTTAGATACACAATGATGCATCCATATGAGCATACTTGCTCTTATAGCCTTTCTTTGCAAAGAAATATTAAGCCTTCTCCATAGACCAAATCCTCGTAGGCACATGAGTCATGTCTTACTCCAAACAATGTGGGTATGTGTGAGAAGGTAGCTTTTCAAGGAAGCTTTTTTTAGCAACATCCATTTTTTATTCGAAATAGTCCAGTTGTTCCTTTTTTTCTTTTGGGTATATAACAAGAACCATTGCTAGCACCTCTACCTCAACCACCACGACTAGTTCCACCACAACCACTACCCTCACCACATGTTTCTCTCCTCCTCATCAGCACCACAACTACTAGCACCACTACCTCCACCATCACCACTAGTTCCACCACAACCAATACCCCCACCACATGTTTCTCTCCTCCTCATCAGCACCACAACTACCAGCACCACCAACATTTATATGCCTCTTTCTCCCCCCTTTCCAGTTGCCTTACTTGTGAACACACACACACACACACACACACACACACACACACACTCTCTCTCTCTCTCTCTCTCTCTCTCTCTCTCTCTCTCTCTCTCTCTCTCTCTCTCTCTCTCTCTCTCTCTCTCTCTCTCTCTCTCTCGTGATGGGGGTTCAAACTCCCATTCTATATATATATATATAAATATAATTACAAAATATGGGCACACAAGCTATTTTATTAGTGAGAAATTAAAGAGAGAACTATTGGGGGGGGGGGGGGGGGGTGTGTGTGTGTGTGTGTGTGCAAATATATTTCACATTGCATTGTATGAATATACTACCCAAGAATATATAGAACCTATTGTGTTTTGCAAGTTAAAGAATTGCAATGCATAAGGCAAATGAACATATTTATTGCAAACATCAAATTTCAATTCAGATCCATTAATGGAGGATGAAATGGGTGTTCTCTAATAAACTCTTGGACTCCTCCATGAAAACTTGCTAACTCTATCAGATAGGGAATCATATATTCCAAGAGGACAATATCTATGAAATTTTTCTTAAATATAGGATATAAAGAAGCTAGATAGATTACTTTGCATCTTCTCTATGCTATCATCCACAACTAGTATCATTGTAGTGTTAAAGAGTGGCCATTTAGTAGCATTGAGACATTTTAGGAAATGTAGCTTAGCCAGCCAAAGACTAAGTTTTAAGAATTGTCCTACACTTGCCTTGACTACACCAAAATACAAATTGTAGTGCTTACATAGTTTGCTTTATATAGTCGCTCCTTATGACTTGGAGTAGCTCACTCAAGTTCTCCTCCTTCATCGAGCTCCATGTGGTAGCATCAAACAATGCATGTATTTCTACCAAAAACTTTGCAAGGGTTGGTCACAAGATCACTCGATATCTACCTATCTCTAAGGGTTTGATTGGTAATGATCCCTTCTCTTTTAGTCATCTATACAGAAGCAACCCATTTACATTGAACACAATAAGCTTCCTAATTGTCGGGCATAGCTGTTGTAAATGAACATTATAGAATTTGAAAACACATATGTATTATTGCAAAAAAAAGAGCTCAATTAACTTTTGTCATTATAGAGGTTTAGTTAAATATGCCACTTTCGCTCTTAAAATCTCCCCACTTTAGTAGAGTTGTACAAGTATATGACCTATCTTTGAGAATTCACAATGTTATTGATGTAAGGCCACCACAACTCGCATTGTAATCCAAGATTGCATCTACTTCTCTCATGTATATATTCAAAATTGACCTCCAAAAAGCCATGCCCCATGTTGCATGCCACCTATAGCTTGTGATATTGATACTAAGATGCTATTAGAGCTCCTATTCTAACTTGCACCTAGTTGTCCATTTTTATATCATCTATCATGAATTTTGAAGAGATGATTTTTCCATAGTTGACATTTGTGTGCATGTATGCTGACATTTGTATCATATATAGTTGCATTTTAAATACAAATATTAATATTAGCTTGTGTAGACTAAAATTGGAGCCACTAGGTTTAATAGTATTGTAAGCAACTGGCATGATCATATTACAACTTGACATGACATATCTCTCTACCTCCCAATAGAGGGAAAATACAAGTCTAATCTTACAAAAATGAGAAAGGGGTCAAATAGAGTTACACCTCATACTTAGGAGGGAAATTTGAATTTCTAAAATTTAGGATATTTATTAATATAAGAAAGGGAATATACATTATATGAAATTTAATTGTGATGAGTTCAAATATTTATAAGCTAGGTCCAACATTTCTACCCTGACTCAATTTTTTGATGCTCGTCCTTCACAACCTACTCAATGAGCTCCACCATGGAGGATATATTGGTAATGAAGATTGATAGTTGTGTTGCTTTGAGCAAGCAATCATCTAGATGTATCAAGTTGGCCAGCTTTGTCTCAGTGTGGGAGTTCTCCCTGATAAAATTTGATCCCCCAATCCATACATGGCACTATCCTAGGTAGACGAACCACCAAGATGTCACATGCACTATTTGTGCTTTTTCATCAAACTCAACCAATTTGTATTAGTTGACCTCCTCCAAAACCTTCATCAATCAAGAGAATTCCTCACTTGGTTGATCAACTTTTGTTGCATTTTCCATTCCAAATAGGTGACAAAGAACGGTATGCCACTCCATCTTTGACATTATTGAATGGTGGTGACAATATCTTTAAGGGTACTTCCACATGAATGCTAGCATGGCCCTCTATAAAGATAGATGAATATTAAATATATATTGCCACATATAAAATTCACAAGCTATGTTTATGTACTTGTATGCATAAGTGTTGCCTCCTCTAGCATTGCAAGTTTGTGCTCTTGAATTCTTTTCTCTTCTACACATGTCAAAACATTGTTGTTGAATTGTATAGGGAAAAAATAGATTTAAAAAATCACACATAATGTGGTTATGGCATATTGAACCTTACTAGCACTGTGCTCTAGATTTTGCATTTGAATGGATTATAATCTTGTGTCCTCGGCAATCCCCCCTATGCTCCCCAACATTCTTGTGCCTCTTGATACAATGGTATAGTAGGTAGATAGATGTCTACATTACAAGAGTTGGGAGAATTTCCTCCCTTCTTCTTTCCATGCCAAGGATATGCACTTCTTCACTTCATGTTTCTACTGTCGATTAAAAACAATTTAAAGCAAATATTAATATAGAACATATGATACTCGGAGCTACAAGGAGGAATTCATGAAATATGGCAATTCTTTATTATACATCCTCCATACATCTATTAGCCTCCTACCCTCCATACATCAACTGCTCTCCTACCCTATTTATTGTAGTGGTGGAATTATGATTTGGTCTTTGGTGGTCTTAGTTGCATGATGTCTCTCCCCACTTGCTCGATCATGTAGTTTTCTAGCATGTTTGTATCTTTGGCTTTTGGCTTTTGTAGACCCTACACAATTATAGTCACAAGCTATGGTTGAAAATATATTTCCATTACAATGAGAATTGATTGGCACCAATCAATAATATATAAAGCCTCCAAGGACTGGAGAAATGAGATTAATTTGTGATGAGAAACAATTTCAACTCTTCTTTTATTGGTCAATACTAGGTATTTACTTGATTTTCTCTTTCTCTTTTTCAACAACCACACTACTAGTCTCACTTTCTTATGACCAACTACACTCTCATTAGAAGGGATTGACACGTAGGACATGTTCTAAATAATACATGTGAAAACAATTACAAGGGATTTGGTTGCTTGTGTCTCTTGCACTTGTCCTCTCTTCAAGTATTTTAGATATAATGTCTTTTCATTGGAAGAGAATTCACCTTCAAGATAGTTAAGGAAGATATGGCATCTTCTATACACCTCTCGATTCCATTGTTCCTCAATTTGGTAATCCGCATGTATGCACTGCTCCTCCACCAAGTCCACATAGTTCTCTATTCCTTGGCAAAGTGTGCAACACTCTCTTCTCCAACTACATGTACATGAAATTGACATACATGGTTCTATTACTTATAGAAAACATTAAAACAAGAGAGCATTGCAAATATACTTTTAAAAGGGATATCATATTATACTTGTAGAGAAGTCTCCATGTCACTTACTTGCATGACTTTTAAGAGATGATATTGTCATCTAGTTTGAAATCATGAAAAGTAGTTTGAAATATGTATTCTTTGTGTTTTCTCTATATCTCATATGTAAACTAAAAGACTAAATCCCTATTAACTCGAATATTGTAGTAGTCCTTCCTAGTCAACAGTAATCTCTTTCCACCATCCTATAGCATGGCCCAAGATGTCTCTTGCTGCCTAATCCAAAATCTAAATGATGCATTTTTATTTGCTCAATCATATTTTTATCTTTTAATGGTCATGTGTTTGGCTTTTACTCTAGTGCATCAAATCTACTTTTAAAAAAGAAACCTATGTTCAAGTGTGCCCATCAACACTCAAATTTTCTTATAAGAACTTACCTTGGCCTTTAATATTTTGACACTATCCACTTCATTCGACTTTGTCCATGCCAAGATGCTTGTTTTCTCCTTATTTAGAACACATGCGGTCACACTAACTATTCTACAATGGAAAAAAACATTGTCATCTTGAATCGATGTGCCATATATGTATATGACTAATAACTATTCAAAGGTTGAAACTTACTGCTACTATTTTTCTCTAAGGCTTGGATCGGCAAATCTCCATAGACGTTAAGTTTTCTTTACCAACTTCTCGTTGATGCTATAGTATGCCTCATCCCACTTGGATCTGAATTTCGAGTTGGAAGATTGTGTCTGTCTTCACTCAATTAGTTGCATAGCCATATCATAGTTATCTTGCATTTAATAAATTGTTAATGGTATTGTCTTAGATATAAAGTCCAATAGAAAATAGATTATCTACTAGGCTTGAAAGAATTACCTTCTACATGACATGGGCAAGAGCAATCAATGGTGCATGTTACTATGTGGGAATGGGTAATGGCTTCTTGTATGCTTATACCCATGTCTTTGCATCCTTATCCAATTTCTCAAATATTGATGCATAGTCAAGTTGCACCAACATTCTCACTTCTCACACAAGATCTGGATATGAAGTGGGGATGATCCCTTTTTGTGTTAATATGTATAGACGTTGATCATGTTACAAGCATGTTTATTCTACCAATTAACTCAACACAAAAAATGATCCAAGCATTGAAAAAAGTTGCATGCTACATATGTATTTGTATAAGATATGGCTTATAATATCTCCATCTTAGCCACACTTATTATCTTTAGTAAGTGATAACCCACATGTACATATTGCCTTGGGTTTTTTGAAAAAGCTATAATAAACCATAAAAAATGTCAATGGCACAAAAAATATATAATTGACTGTATTGGGCTATTGCAATTAGTCACTCACATGTGCTTATCTCATTCTTTCAAGTTGTAAGCCAATAATTTCTATCCCAAATGTAGAACATAGAGTTCAATAGGAAGGTCCACTTAGTACCGCTAATTTTCATCTTGAATTCCTTGTGCTTCTTTAGTCAATGGGGTCCCATTCTCTTGTAATTGTTTTGTCAATAAATTGCATTGGTACCTTAGAGTCTCCAATGACACTATAAATATTCACATCCCTTGAACATAACCATTGCTAAAGAAGGTCTCTAAGAGTTATTTATACCTCACACAATGACTTGTCTTATTGTCGACATGGTGACTAAACAACATAATGGAATAGGAGGCAAAGGAATGGATACCCGAATATGCACATCAAAACATAACAATATTGGTAAAAAACGTAGAATGAAAAAGCAACATATAATAACACAATAAAATATATTACAAATACTCGTAGTCAAAGTTTCAAATTGGTCCTCAATACAAGCTTACATGATAATTGGTCACACATGAATGTGACGGGAGTTTCCCCACTCATATCCCCCACTTCTAATGCGTGCTCCTTTCTTGTCTTTTGCTTCTATGTCTTTGCCTTTTATGTAGCCATGAATCACTTGTGCACTAAATGAAGCAAGGCTTTATTAGTTGTCACCTTCAACTTCTCCGGCCTCTTCTTCAGTGCTACTTTCAAGCATTACCAACTTTCTCTTTTCCTCGTGAGCTTGCCCCATCAAAGCGTGTGCATCCTCATGTGAGGAGCAAGATGGCATTGCCTCTCCCAAAGTTGCTCCTCCCTTACAAGCAAGTGCAATGGCCTCCTTTGCCTTTATAGAAGTTAGCAATCTTGATTGTCTTGCTCTTTCCCTCCCTCTAGGTAGACATTTCCTCTTTGTTATTACACACTTTGTGACTACAGGAAGTCCAACTCCAAGGTGGTGAACAAGTCTATATCTTCCTCTAAAGACTCATGTGATCAATGCTCTCTTTCATGTACCAATCCAAAAAAAGTAAGAGGAAGTAAGTGAAATGTATTTATTAACTTCAAGAGAGGAGTTAATTACTGTTAATTCAATTGGCCACTACATAATTAGGTTTTCTTGGAGCATGATCTCATTATTAACGAGAGCTAAGCACTTCACACCTATATGATATACAATATTGATAAGAAATCCCACATATCCAAGGAGCAAGCCTTGTGAGGTTAGGATCTATTGGACAAGGCTTTCTCCAATGCATTCATCACTATCAAAAAGGGTGACACAATCTTGCCTTTAAAACTCTGATCTTGTCATGATGCTAGGTTATTGATATTTTCTAAATAATGAGATATTTCTTACTAGATTACCTCCAACCAGAAATACCCAATAATGACTTAAGTGAAAGAGGTGGTTGGGCACACATAAAGACAAATAGAGAGACCTAGAGAGAGAGAGAGAGAGAGAGAGAGAGAGAGAGAGAGAGAGAGAGAGAGAGAGAGAGAGAGAGAGAGAGAGAGAGAGAGAGAGAGAGAGAGAGAGAGAGAGAGAGAGAGAGAGATGGAATATGTCTAAATGTCTCAAAATCTATGATAGAGATGCATTGTGTGGTGTTGGAGAAGATTAGATGATGGTGTATTTTGAGCACCATCATCTCCTCCTCCTCCTCCTCCTCCTCCTCCTCCTCCTCCTCCTCCTCCTCCTCCTCCTCCTCCTCTGCACACACACACACACACTCACTCACTCACTCACTCACTCACTCACTCACTCTCACACACACACACACACACACACACACACACACTCTCTCTCTCTCTCTCTCTCTCTCTCTCTCTCTCTCTCTCTCTCTCTCTCTCTCTCTCTCTCTCTCTCTCTCTCTCTCTCTCTCTCCCTCTCTCTCTCTCTCTCTCTCTCTCTCTCTCTCTCATACATAAGATACGCTTGGTTTCAATTTTGTTAAACATCTACTTATATTATTATACCACCGCGACTGAGATAGAGAAATATAGAAAAAGATTGTCAAAATTTGCATCGCACCTAATTGTGTGAGTTGTGGCTATTTTTCTCAACAAAATAAAATACATTTGTGTTAAGAACTAGCATAACTCTTTTTGTTTTCTTGGTCACATTGTGGGTGTTGCTAGATAAATTCTTCTTCCAAATATGAGCTGCAGGTTTTCTTCTAAGAGCATGGGTTCGTATAGAAACATGTTTACATTTATATCCATTCCAAACACTTGAAGGTACATGTAGTATAAGTGCTTGCATGCCAAATATGCATTCCCTTCTATAGCATGATCCATGAAATCTTGATAATTACATGTTGGGTTCTTTGCAGTGTGCACATTGTAACACTCTTGCAAGATACTTTTGTTGGGTATCTCTAGTTTGAAAAGCTCAGGTTTCAAGGTTTTCACCACTATGTGACCCTTCACAGATGCATCTAAAGCCAATGCTTGATCTATCCTTTTCCTTATATCCCATGGGACACTTTGCTGATATCTGTGTGAGCCTTTCTTAGCATCCATTTGTGATGCCTTATTTGAAACAAACCCACCACTCTCAAATGTGTGGATTTCTTATGTGGTGGGTTATTGGCCATACTTGTGGGGCTCTAGGTGGCACATGTTGAATGGAAGAACATATGTTCCATGTGTAGTTCACCCTATCATTACAGAACCACATGAATTGACACCACATTTCATGTTGGTTGCTAGTATCTCCTCTTGAGTTGGACCACTCCATGACACCCCAAAATGAAGGTGTAGATGCCCCATGTGTTATGTTTCTAATTGGTTTTTTTTTAATTTATTTGTTGAGCCCCCAACCAACCTTGACATTGGATGTGGCTATGGGCTGCAATCCTTCTTATGGCCTATGGTATTGTGTAAGTTAGTCTCCACCAACATTGCTCCAAAAGAAATTGGAGACAATAGCCCTGCTTTGTTTGATGGTTATGGGCCCTCAAAAATATAATTTTCTTATACCCTTTCTTTTGGGTTGATTTTGAGTTATACTCAAGCTTGCGAGAGGCATTTGTTCCTCTAATTTCACTTTCTCATCACTCGTTCATTTCCTTGCTATATAGTTATGTTATCATCTCTAAAATAAAATTTTTGATGCCTTTTAGTTCTAGTTGTTACCTCCTTTGCCATCAATGTTGCCACTGTTGGTGTGAGGCTACTCCCTTATTGTGATTGGCTTAAAAGCTTCTCTACACTAAGTCCTACACCATGGAATTTTTCTCTAATGAATGCATGTCATTTTTTTCTTTGTAATAAAGCATTGGCTAGATCACCATTTGATCTCCACATGCGGCACAAATGCTTGTGCACATACAACGAGGTGTATATTTGTAGAAATAAGCAAGATTTCTCCCTCTCTTACATTACATTATCTAGACCATTATTGAATACTATGTGGACTACCCTCGAATTGGCCCATGCCTCACCTACCATGAACCCTCAAAAATTAGCTTTATGGTGTCCACATTTCTACATCACTTCATTCATCTTTGACCAAATCAATAATTGTGCATTTGTATCTTCTTTGTTCATTTGAAATATTGTCACAATCATCAACTTTTTGGTCTACAAAAGATAATCACAAATTGAATGCATAGGAACAATATAATCTTTATGTTCATGTGGTAATGACAAAATAGAACAAGAGTAACTACCTTGGATCATATACATGTGTTGCCATGGTGGTCTGATCATTAACATGACACACATGTTCAAAGTATATGTAACTATTGGATAGGTCCCCACCACAACTTCTTCACATGTAATTCACCAAATCAACCCTTGAGACTGGCCATATCATTGACATTTTGAAGATGAAGCACTTGTTATTATCATCAATAGCTTGACTAGGAAATAGGCTACCATAAAAAAATCTATAGACAAAGTGTTGCTTTAACTTTACAAGATGAGATTCCATTCCTTGGTCACTCTCTTTGTGTGTTGCATGAACCATATGTGTGAATCTACATGCATGGAATCATCAAGTTTGGCTTTTGGGTTATTTTTGAGATACTCTAATGTACCTTGCATATTCTTGATTAATAGCATATATTACCTATTCTTCAAAACAAGTGGTTGGAGTTCCTCGAGCATTGTTGAGAGTTTAGTGTCAGTCATGGGAACACTTGGCTTGCAAACTAGGGCATTTGACACTAGTCTTTAGCCACATTCATTTGTAAGTGCTGAGGGCCAACTAACTGAAGTCTCTTACCATTTCCTCTATGGTTCTTCAAAGCTCTTTCACATTAGCTTTACTCTTGCCTCTTTGCACCTCATGTTCATGCATGCCTTGATGGATGAATAATCTTGTATTTGTGCTCATTGACATCACCTAATACACTATAGATTCACACTTGGAGAGCAAAATGGGAGGCTACTTGCAATAGAACTATCCAAGGCTTTTGAGGCCATCAAATGACATTCCAACAACTGGTACATTGGTATTAAGTTTTCCTATGTGGCAAGAAGTGGATCTTAAATTCATAGTATGTAGTAATTATATAGTAATTATATGGTACAAAGGTTAGGATGTTATCCCATGATTCTTTTTAAAGCCTTGCAAATGGAGAGTGTTGAACATGGCTATGTCAGATGGTTTGGTAATCCAAAGATCGAGTGACCAAAGCAATGTTTATTTGGGCACCCAAGTTCTTTGATATACTTGCTCAATGAACGGTGCTAGATAATGGTGTTTGCCACTAGTGGAAGCTTGTATACAATGTTGACATGGTAACAACTTGGATTTCCTCCACCCCTCTCTAGAACACTTGTATTCTAAAGCAAATGACATAAGAATCAATGCCACCATCTTGAAGACATTATGTACTTAACAACACTTGTGATTTGAGCGATTGCCTCTATCCCCTCCTCCTCCAAATCAAGTGTGATCGTACTGGTCTTGTTTTGGCCATTTCAAGGGCTGGTGAACCTTGCATATTGGTCATTGCTTGTCCAATGTTGCATGGGCATTGGTGAGGTCTATGATAGGGGATGATTGCAATGTTGCCCTAATCACTACAAGGGAATGGGGCAATAGCGACGCCGATTAGCGACGGCGGATATCGGCGTCGCTATAGGCGTCGCTATATGCGTCGCTATATGCGTCGCATTTGCGACGCAAATAGCGACGCCGCAGGGAAAAAAAGCGGGGCCGAAACCAGAGCACCGTTTTCATTTTGTTTTCTTCGCCTTTTGAGAGCGAGAGCGAGGGAGAGAGCAAGGGAGAGAGCCAAGGCTTTGTGGGAGAAGAGGAGGAAGAGACTTGCCGCCGCCGCCGCCGCCGTCGTTGTTCGTGAAGGGAGGAGGAGCCCTCGTTGCAAAGAGAAGCCGCCCACGCTCGCCATATCTCATTGGTGAGTCTCCCTCTCTCTTTCTTTTACTTGTTGAAGGTTTAAATCGTTCTCTTTTGTTTGTTTAGGAGAGGAAATGAAAGAGAAGGAGAGGGAGAGGGAGAGAGAGTGAGAGAAAGAGAAGGAGAGGGAGAGTGCATTCTCTCTCTCCCTTTTGCTTGTTTAATGTTTAAATTACTTTCTTCTTTGCTTGTTTAGGAGAGGAAACGAGAGAGTAAGAGAGAGGGAGAGGGAGAGGGAGAGGGAAAGAAAGAGAAAGAGAAATAGAGGGAGAGAGAGAGGGAGGGGGAGGAAATAGGAGAGGGAGAGAAAGAGAAAGAGAGGGAGAAGGAGGGAGAATGCATTCTCTCTCTCCCTCCCTCTCCCTTTTGCTTGTTTAATGTTTGAATCACCTTATTTTTTACTTGTTTAGGAGAGGAAATGAGAGAGAAAGAGAGTGAGAGGGAGAGGAAGGGAAAGGAAATGAGAGAGGGATAGAAAAAGAAAGAGAGGGAGAGTGCATTGTATCTCTCCCTCTCCCTTTTGCTTGAAGGATGTTTAAATCACTTTATTTTTTGCTTGTTTAGGAAATGAGAGAGAAAGAGAGATAGAGAGGGAGAGGGAAAAAAAGAGAAAGAGAGGGAGAGGGAGAGGAAGAGGGAGAGGGAGAGGGAGAGGAAGAGGGAGAGGGAGAGGGAGAGGGAGAGGGAGAAAGAGGGAGGGAGAGGGAGAGAGAGGGGGAGGGAGGAAATGAGAGAGGGAGAGAAAGAGAACGAGAGGGTGAGGGTGAGGGTGAGGGTGAGAGAAAGAGAGAAAGAGAGGGAGAGGGAGAGAAAGAGAATATTTTTTGCTTGTTTAGGAAATGAGAGAGAAAGAGAGATAGCGAGGGAGAGGGAACTATTGTGAAAGAGAGGGAGAGGGAGAGGAAGAGGGAGAGGGAGGGGGAGGGGAAGGAAATGAGGGAGAGAGAGGGAGAGGGAGAGGGAGAGGGAGAAAGAGGGAGGGAGAGGGAGAGGGAGAGGGAGGGGGAGGGAGGAAATGAGAGAGGGAGAGAAAGAGAACGAGAGGGAGAGGGAGAGGGTGAGGGTGAGGGTGAGGGTGAGGGTGAGGGTGAGAGGAAGAGAGGAAGAGAGAAAGAGAGGGAGAGGGAAATGAGCGTATACGATGGGAAGGGAAAGAGGGAGAGGGAGAGAAAGAGAAGAGAGAAAGAGAGGGAGAGGGAGAGGGAGAGGGAGAGGGAGAGGGAGAGGGAGAGGAAGAGGAAGAGAGGGTGAGAGAAAGAGAGGGAGAGGGAAATGAGAGAGGGAGAGGGAGAGGGAGAGGGAGAGGGAGAGGGAGAGAAAGAGAGGGAGAGGGAAGGGAAGAAAATTTAAGATAATATACGTATTGATAATGGTATGCAATGTGCTTTGCATACGGCCATGTACTTCATCAAAATGAACCCAAAATTATTGTTATGGAAAAAGAAACCCTTAAATTGAGTATAGGATAATTTCTCTCAGGTCTTATGACTATGAGTAGAATTGATTGAAATAAATTTTATTACTATAGTTATAAAATTTCATAGATGGCGCGCATTAATTTTAAAATGGATTACTTATACTCAAAGTCGAGATATAACAAAAAATTATCTACCGGGACAAACAAATCGTTGAGCATGATACAAGGCCGAGATATAGCATCGGATAATCTCTCGACTACTATATACAATGCAAGGTTTATGGTTAGCTTGCAACTTGACGTACATCTCCATAAAGCTATCCATTTAAGCCTTGTTTGTTGTAATGTAGATAAGATGGCAAACGAAGAAGGTCCTATTGTTCAAGACCGCGAGTCGTATCTTAATCAGCGTGTCCCATGTCCTTGCTCTCAATGCAAGTTGGCAATTAGAAGGAAACGCCGATTGTCTATAGAACACGTACGACGATTTGGCGAGTTTCAATCTGAGATCATTGATCAGGCGATTGCAGACTTTCAGCAAACGGTACGGTAATTTGAAGTTAGCATTTTTCATGCATTGTACTCTCAAGCTAATTGAAAACCATACACAATAAGATTGGGTCTTGTTGGTAAATTTTGTATCCAGGGGGGTGATGTCTCGACCCAAGGGGGAGTGTACCCTTTGCGGCCAATTAGAAGAGTTCGTGGACGTGCGATGGATGGATTGCAGGAGCCAATCGACCACTCGCAAGGCCCATCTATACCGTCAATGCCAGAGGAGACAGACAACCTTCCCGACTTGCCTACAATCTTGGAGCCTGAGATGGAGGCAATGATCGATGCATTGATTCCCATGGATGTTGAGACATCTGACCCGCTCAGAGAGGAAGCATCCATACCATTATATGATGGGTGCCGAGTATCTCGGTTGAAGACATTGCTTGCACTCTTAAGTGTGCAAGCAAAATACGGTTGGAGCGATACGAGTGTGACTGAGTTATTCAGGTACCTTGCACACAGACTTCATTGTTTTTTTTTTTAAAGCAGTATTATTGCAAACATGGATAGATTTTTCAAGGTGTTTTATGATTTTTTTCAAGTTATTGAAATATCATATATTGCCACCTGCAAACACCATGCCTGAGTCTCGTGATGATGCGCGACATGTTTTACGGAAGCTTGGCATGGACTACAATAACATCCATGCATGTATCAACGACTGCATATTGTTTCGAGATGAATACGAGAGTATGGAGACATGCCCAAAGTGTGGTGCTCACAAGTATCGACAGGACTTGCAAGGGCAAACCATCCCTCAAAAAGTCCTCAGACACTTTCCGCTCATCCCCCGCATAAACCACATGTTTCGCACGTCTGCCATGGCAAGCTTGACAACGTGGCATGTGCATAATAGGTCCACGGATGGAGTTCAACGAATATCAGCAGATTCGCGCGCATGGAGCCACATTGACGCTACCTTCCCAGGCTTTGCGCGAGAGCCAAGGAATCTTCGGCTCGGTCTCGCCATGGATGGTGTGAACCCATTCGGTCTGCGCTCGACTTCTTACAGTGTGTGGCCTATAGTGCTTGTCAACTACAACATTCCTCCATGGCTTTCTACGAAGAAAGGACATCTCATCCTTAGCTTGCTCGTCCCGGGCCGCTACAAAGTAAAAAATATGGACGTGTATCTTCGTCCATTAGTCGATGAGCTTAAGATTTTGTGGGAGGAGGGGGTCACGGTGCAAGATATGAGCAGGCGCGATGGTCGCCGGTCAGCCAACATTCGAGCCATTCTCATGTGGACGATGCATGACTTTCCGGGATTGGGAGAGTGTTCAGGTGAGCAGACCTTTGTTCTCGCCGGTAATATCTATATTTTATTTCATTCAATCAAGTATTCACTAGGTCGTGGATCGCCTTGTAAGTCTCGTTACCTCAGGTTATCATGCATGTCCATTGTGTGGGCCACAGTTAGACTCCCGAAGGTCACGAACCATGAAGAAGATGGTATACCAAGGACACGCCGCTTTCTTGTCGGAGGATCATGAACTCAGAGAAGGTTTTCTTGGACGATCTCCAGCACGTATGAACGCTGCAAGCTGGTACGAGCTGAAAATGGTAAACCCGGATTCACATCCAAATGGAATGCGGCGGTTCTCAGTTTTCTACGAGTTGCCATATTGGACCCACTTACAGGTCAACCACTTATTGGATCCCATGCATATTTTCAAAAATGTGGGCAGCTTGCTATGGGACCACATCACAGGAAAGAGAGACACTATAGGGGCACGAATGGATTTAAAGGAGGTAGGTAAGATGGAGGCGCTTTGGCCGCAGTCGAGTGCTGAAGGGGGAGTGCAGCTTCCTCGCGCTCCCTGGGTTTTGTCTACCAAAGAAGAGCGCATTGTGAAGCAAGTAATCAAGTCTATCCGCACTCCGACGGGTATGATGCATTCTCTCAGGTCCGCATTTTCTAAAGATGACCAGCTTTCTGGGCTAAAATCCCATGATTGGCATAAGATATGTCAGGTTTGTGAACAGAATGGATTTTAATTAGCGTGGACATTTTGAAATTTGAAAAGTGACCATTATTCATAATGCTTTCTCATTTTTGGCAGTTTGTCCTATCGATTGCGATCGCGGGATGCCTAACTCCAGAAATTCGCGGGGCCATTTACAAGCTGTCGACTTTGGTGCAATGGATCTCACAGAAAGAGATTAAGACATCCTCTATTGAATCCGCAAGGCGGGGAGCAGTTGAGACGGTCTGTCTCTTTGAGAAATACCTGCCCACTAGCATGCTCACGATACAAGTTCACCTTCTTGTGCATCTTGTGGATGAAGTGGAGATTGCTGGACCTGTCCATACGCGATGGATGTTCTTCCTGGAGCGCTTCATGAAAACCCTGAAAGGCTTTGTGCGACAACGAGCTCGTCCGGAAGGTAGCATGGCGGAAGGTTGGTTGGTGTCAGAGGCGTTAGTGCATATCTCACAATGGCTACCAACGGTGGAACCAGACAATGAAATGCTATGGACGTTGAAGGACGATGACAGGCTGACTGGAGATGTGGTGGTTGGAAATGGGGTAGAAAAAAGAATGGATGCCTCAATGGAAGAGAAGGTGAATCGCTTTTGTATGTTGCACCATGCCTCCATGGAGACGTGGCTCGCCAAGTACCAGATTGCAAGGCAAGATCGAGAGGAAGCACGAGCCGAATTCCGACGCAGTACGCGTCACCGACCGATTCGATATCCCGAAGGCATGGAGGAGATGCCGCGGTTTATGTCAACACGATGGTTGCATGGAGCCTTGACCGTAGCATCCAACGAAGGGACAGAGGTCTCAATGGAGGAGTGGGAGTTCTCGAGGGGATGTAGTCCAAAGGTAATGAGGGGTTTAGAATGTGTCGTATCTAAATTTGCTTGCTACATCTAATTTGAGTGTTTCAATGTGCAGTACAAAATATATAGTGCAGCGTGGTCGCGCGGACGGCATTTTCGGGTGGAGCGTATTGACAAAATGCGCTCCACAATGGACTGTGGTGTCATGGCAAGGTTTGAGCAAGAGAGCCGGCGACGAGCAACGGATCCGAACACGGTTGTGGATGAGATCGAGTATTTTGGGAATTTGCAAAGTATTATTACGGTGGATTACCGTAGCTTCTCCATGATAATATTCGACGTGCAGTGGTTCAAAGTGGTACTTGGAGGAGCTGGCGCAACAGTTCGACGAGGTCCATGTGGATTTTGGATAGAAGATTACCTGTTCACAAACACTTACAAACCGTTTTCAAGCCATGGCCATGGTCATTGTGAACAGGTGCAACTAGGCATTTGCTTGCTAATTGTAATACGACATGGTTTATGTCACAATGGTTTGAAGACGGTTTGTAAGTGTTTGTGAACAGGTAATCTTCTATCCAAATCCCTGACAACCTCGATGGTGGTATGTTATACCTTCAACTCCTCGAGGTGCGAGAGTATACGATCAAAGCGATGTTCCAGGCATAGATGAAGAAAATATGCAAATAGAGGGATCGAAATTACAAGGGGTGGAGGCCACCGCAAGCTTGGAGCCTGCATCGGCTAACAATGATGGAAATACAGAAGTCGTAGAATTTTTTGAGAACGAGACAGACTCGTTGTTTTGCGGTGACATGTCTATCGACCTTCCAGTGTATGCAGAGTTGTGCCAGGAGATTAACATGGGACCATAGAATACTTCATTCTTGGAGAATTGTATTACTCAATTCGTTGTTTAGATCTTCCATATAGGTAAATAAGATATGCATTTTAAGAGGGATTTTTCAAAAATGATTTTATTAATGTCCTTTGTATAGTTTAAATTGATTATTCTAACATTGTTTTTTATCTGTGCAGGTATCGACATTTTCAGGATGAGTCGAGGGATGAGCGATGAGGAGTTTCAGGAGATGATGGCACGTATGTCTCCAGATCAGCTCGCGAGATTCAGAGAGATAGCAGATCAGGAGCTGTCTCGTTCTTCGTCAGGACGCTCTGCTAGATCAGCTTCGGTGCGATCAGATGCTTCAGCTTCGAGTAGACGATCTCGACGCTCGCGACTTGGGCGAGAGGGAGGGACTGCGACTGCAGGAGGATCAGGGGGGTGCTGCTGTGGAGACACGGACGCGGTGTCTCCGTCTCGTCGTTCAGCTGGAGATCGGTCACCGCCAGGATTTGTCACACCTGTGGGGACGTCCACTCCAGTTACTCCGGCTTTTGCACAGCCGTCGGCAGATGTCACGCCTTTTGGTGGCACTCCTTTTGGTGGCACCCCCTCTGGTGGCACTCCTTTTGGTGGCACACCCTCTGGCGGCACCCCTTTGTGTGGCACTCCGGGAGAGGGTACCCCCGTCGGTACACCGGATGTTCAGGGATCTCCTGGATATGCCCAGGAGCGTGGACGGAGATGGGAGAGGGCCCATACACGGCACACTCCTAGGGATTATGGATACCTAGTGGATGGCAGGTCAGGAGCCATCATCATGAATGATGAGGGGAGGAGGGTGATGGCTCGCATGAGGGAGTTGTGCCAACAAGTTTTTCGGCACAACGTCCTGGATCATTGGAGGAACATACCGGAGGGGAGCAAGGAGTACATAGTAGCATCCTTGCACGAGGAGTTCCCGGTGCCAGCCGCAGTGGATAGATTCTCTACGGGCTGGATGATGGATTGCATGCGTGCATACATGTCACATAGATGATCCGACGCATGCAAGGCAATCAAGAGTGGGTCTCCAAAGCCCGAGTGGTTAGATGCAGACGACTGGCACCGACTGAGGGAGGAGGCTACAAATTCGCCAGGACGTTGGAGTCAGCAGCGGGAGGCGGCGAGGGCACGAATCGAGGCCGGATCGATACATCATCTTGGGAGTGGCGGCCACAGGACATATTTGGAGGACTTTGTAAGATTCTCTTTTGTTTTGCTTATTTGTTTTTTTGAGATATTCTTTGTACAGACAATCATGTTTCTAACAGTTAGCATTTTGTTTTCTTTGCAGCACTCCATTACAAATCGCGATCCGCAAGGCCTTGAGACTCGATATGCGGAGAAGCACGGTCTCAGATCATTGATCGACCGATTGTATAGACGCGGCGGCCCAGTAAGTCACTCATCTTTCTTGTCCGTAGTTACCATGAGATATTTGAATGCATTATTGTATGGTGGATTGATATGTTGTTTCTTTCTCTGCAGAATCCGTTTGATGCTCCTTTGCGGCGGGACGAGCTTTCGGGGGACGAGGATTTCTAGCTCGCCCTTGGATCCTTAGAGCTCACACACCTTTAGTTTTTAGTCGCCTGATCTATGTAGACATTTTCTATGTATTAGTGATATCGTTTCATGATTGTACCAATCGCATTTTATGCAATTATGTATTTATTTCATGTATCAATTTCAGTATACATTCTTTTTGTTTGCAAACGCTTTGTATGAAGCAGTGCAGAAACTATTTTGTATGGCTCTCATACAGCACACAGCAAGCTGCCCTGCCACAATTTTTTTTTCTCTCTGTTACCGTCGCTATTCGCGTCGCAAAATACCTGCACGCGTGGCTATTGCCGTCGGTATCAGCGTCGCAAATTCTCTATAACCGTCGCATATAGCGACGCATATAGCGACGGTTCTATGGCGTCGCCAATAACGACGCTTTTTGCGACGACGGGGGCAAATTTTGTTGTTTGTATTTTCGTCGCTTTAAACGTCGCTATAAGGTCTATATCTTGTAGTGAATTCATTATTTCACAAAATAGTCTCGTGAAACCAAAGTATCTAGAACATAGACTTGGCCAACCTCTTGGTCACTCCTACAATGGATTGGTGTGGTTTATATTTGTCCATTCATGTGGGTGATTGCAAGACCACATCCATCCTTATAAATGTGAACATGCTCCTCTGTTAGCATTTAGAATTGGTTGTTAATATACCGTACTATTGGTTTGCAATGAGAGAGGCTATAAATATACAAACGTTATTGCTACCTTTTAATGTGGCATAAGATGGTGGATCCATTTTAGATGTAATCTATGCACATAGAGAGAGGTAAATGTACACACACACATAGAGGCACGCGTGCACACACACACACACACACACACACACACACACACACACACACACACACACACACACACACACAAAGTGTGTATGGGTGTGCGTGTAGGAGGCAAACATGTGAGTATATAGAAAAAGAGAGAGAAAGACACAAACACTCATTTGAGAATACTTGACTTGTGGGGGTGGGGTTCTTTTATTTGGATGCTAATATGGAGAGAGAGAGAGAGAGAGAGAGAGAGAGAGAGAGAGAGAGAGAGAGAGAGAGAGAGAGAGAGAGAGAGAGAGAGAGAGAGAGAGAGAGAGAGAGAGAGATGGGGGGGAATAGAATCCATGAGAGAGGGAGAGATCAAGAGGGGGGGTTGGATATAAATTTTTTTGCCAAATATGGGGATGTTGGCAATCCCTTTTTCTATGAAAAACAATCCCAACACCCTATCTCTCTCTCGATTTCAAATCCTAACTACTAACCTCTTCCTCTCTTAAATAAATTATTAACTCTCTCCCTCCCTCCCTCCCTCCCTCTCTCTCTCTCTCTCTCTCTCTCTCTCTCTCTCTCTCTCTCTCTCTCTCTCTCTCTCTCTCTCTCTCTAATAAGTAATTAATATTAACTAGTTTCTACTAATTACCAACTGGTAATTGATAGTAAATCTAATTACTAAGTACACTACTAAATATTAATTTGTAATAGCTAATAGTATAAGTAATTACTAGTAATTAATTAATAACTAATGCTAAACCTAAATAGTAATTAATATTTAGTCTCTCTTAAAGAACTTATCTATTATTAACTCTCTCTCTAATGACTAATTAATATTAACTAGTTATTACTAATTAACAAGTACTAATTAGTAGTAGCTAATAGTAAATCTAATTACTAGTTACACTACTAAACACTACTAATACTAAATACTAACTAGTAGTAGCTAATGATAAAACCAATTAATAATTAATATTATATCTAAAAAATAATTAGTGCATAATATTAATTAGTTAATTATAATTCCTAACAATTAACTAATTGCTAATGACTAATGAATAATATATTTACTTAATAATTAATTACTATCTATTAATCACTAATTATTAATCATTTACTTATTGTTTAATTACTAATTCTTAATAAACAATTACAAATGATCAACTAATTACTAACTATTAATAAGTAATTAGTACTTATAAACTTATTCCTAACTAAATACTAACTAGTTTACTAAATACTAATTATGAACTTGATTGTCAATTAACTTAATTATTAACTAAGTAGCATTTGACTTAATAATTACTGATTACCTTAACTAAAAATTAACTTAATAATTAATTACTTACTACTTAACTTATTTATTAACTAAATCAAAACAATAATTAGCTACTAATACTAATAAGTTACTTTTGATTATTGATAATTAACTATTGACTAATAATCAATGATTAAGTTACTTCATTAATAACAAATTCTTAACTATTCATAACTAATTATCAATGATTAACTAATTAACTTAATAATTTATTATTACCTATTAACTTACATTTTAATATCTAATTATTAAGCATTTAGTTATTAATACGTAACTATTAATAATTAATTGATAAATGCAATTAGTTATTAAGTTATTATTATGTGTTATTAGCTTGTAAAGTGTGGGATCGCACTAGAATCATAGGAAAATATCCGGTTACACTAACGGGGTATAAAATGTATAAAGGGACTTAGTTAGGGCATCCTGAAATTTACAATCAACTAGTCTCTTCACCTTTCTTCAAGCTTCCATGCCTTCCTCTCTCATTTTTTCTCTCTCCTTCTCTAGTCTTCATGTCTCCTTTTCTCTCTCCCTTCTCTCCTTTCTATAGTCTTCTCTCTCCTCTTTTCTTCCTCCTTAGTCCTCTTCATTGCTATTTGTATTAGAGTCGGTGCTTTGGTCCTTTTTTTCCTTCAATCTAGCTCTCTTTTCAAAATAGGAAACCCTAGTTACTCAAGACAACAAATATTGGTACAACAAGGAGGACCACAGCTAGTTGGTAGCTTTCTTGGGAGACACATAGGAGCTATGGCTAAAGTTTTGGACATATCTGGAGGTAATATGACTATCTTAGTAGGTCATCACTAAGTTCCATGCAATTTTTAGGGGTTCTTGGTATAGGAGGCCACCACAGTCAAAGAAAGGGCAAACCACAATTGCTTTTTTGTTGAAGATTTTCTCTCTCTTCTTCCTGTCAATCTGCCATAGATTCTCACCAAGAAACCTCCATTTCTCTCTTAGATCTTTCTTCCTCATGGATCAATGACCCTATAGGAGCCTTCCTTAGTTGCTCTGGAGCATTTTGAGCACCAGTGTCAAGTGCTTTAGGCCCATGGGAGTCGACATGAGAGTTGCTTGCAATTAACATATCATTTTTTGTTGGCAGATCTGCTACCATTTCTCTTGCCCGCTCCACTCCCATCTCATTCCAACTTCTTCCCCTAGGCATAGGTTCCCTTTGGACTAGCAATCAAAGCTTCTTTCACACTTATTGGTACTTGTTACTTCGAGGAAGCAAAACCCTACTATGGGCACTAAAGGGTAGCCATGGCCACTTAGCCACAAGCTTACAAAGTTTTAAGAAACCTCTAATTCTCACCCCTAGGGCCTATTCTTCCTCAAGCTTGCTCGAGATTGAAGACTTGGAGCTCAAAGTTGAAGGATTCTTCCTGGGCAGCCATGAAAGCTTTACCTAAGCTTTCAAGTTCTCAAAGTGGAAGTTGGGCAAAGCTCAAGGGAGTCCCCTACATTAGTGCATGAGTCTCTTTCTTGAAGAGTACAACACACTAAAGACATATTGCTCCCATGGGTTGATTTGGTGGAGGATTCATGTCCCTTGATCAAGGGAGTTGCATCCACTTGCTCCAAGTATGGAAGAGGTATGTCTTGTGAATCCTAATCTCTCTCTTTATCCATTTGTTGAGCCTATGCCAATTGTTTTGTGAGACTTTAGGCATTTAGCCCTCTTCTTTATTTAATTATTCTTTTTGCATGAAATAGATCAATTGAAAGCATTCAATCATTCACTTCATGCATCAATAGTTAACGATCGGGCTAATCTTCTTCCTTGAATAAAAAATTGTATCCTAACCCATGACCCTTTGGTTTATGTGTTTCCTTTAAGTAAATCAAAGAAAAATTGTAAAAGGGATAAGTTAGCAGCCAGTGAGTCAATGAGCTACTAAGGTAATCCCTTTCTCAACCCATTTTCTCTATTGCTATTGCATATAATCGAAAGCAAAAAGCTCATTTTATCAAACTTGCATTGAATGTTGCTTGATTAGCATAGCATGCTATTGCCATGCCTATTTGGGGTGAGAAAAAATACTGATACTATAGGCAAGGTGGCAAGACGAGTGAGGTGACCTGATAGCTAGAGAAATTTAGTCTTAGAAATTTTTGAATAATTTATCAGAGGGCTTTATAGCTCATTGTGTGAAAAGGGCATTTCCCCCTTCAATTTAAAAGAAAAATTTTCCTAATCAAAGTTATATGTGCTAAACATCATAGCAATTTTTGTGCAACAAGGTCTTGTGGACTACACTAAAAATGGCAGGACAAAGAGGAAAAGGGAAGGCCTATGAAGACAGTTAAAGGGAAATCAAAGATTCCCAAGCATCCATGAATGATGAGCCTAGCTTAGCCCAAGAGTACAATGGAGAGAGGTAAGAAGAAGTGCCAGATACGGCTGCTCAACTATACCCTATGTCAGCATGAAATTTGCTATATGGAGAGACATAATGACATGCTAGCCAACCATCACTAAATGCTCTAAAAATTAGATCAAGAAATTGAACAAATGGCTCTCTCCAAATCTCGGACTCAACAAACATTGGAGTAGTTCACCATTCTTATCACCCAGTTAGCCACCACTCAGGTGCAAGAGAAGGCGAGTGAGTCCAAGCTTGAAGCATGATAGCCTCCCCCATTAGAGTAGATACATGACATATAGGGCATTATTGGAACTAGGGGCATCCCATCTAGCACTTTTGAGCCTGGTGATACCTTGCACAAAAATGAGAGTCTCTTTTGAGCTCTCCTATTGTAAATGCAACTAATCCCCTAATGAGACCATAGCCTGCCATTGGTAGAAGCCCATGCACTTACCCTAGGAGCCCTTCCAATAATGGTGGTCTAAATGGCAATTATTTGGCCCAACCAAATCATAGCTAGCATAGCATTCATGGGAAACATGGCTTTAATGGACAATATAGCATTCATGGGCAACATGGCTTTAATGGGTAGTATGGTATAAATGCACATCATGGTCTTAATAGGCAGCATGGTATAAATGCACAACATGGCCTTAATGGGCAACATGCACCACATGGTTATATTGGGCAACATGGCATGTATGGATAGCAAGGGTTCAATGGGTAGCACGGTCCTCTTGACCTCCATGATAAGATCGTTCTCACCAAGTATAATGGGTAATCGTCATCCCCATTTGACTTGGAAGAATGGACCTCTAAACTGGAGTCGTACTTCAATATCTACCTACGTTTTGATGTGAAGCCCCAAGAGAAATACCAATAAAATGGGGAAACTATTGCAAGAAAATCTATCTTGTCATACCAACAAGCATGTTCTTCTTACTTTAATCAACCACAAGAAGAAAAAGAACACCAAGAACCACAAATCTTCATGCATCATCATATAGTGAATCTCCTACAAATTTATCACAACAAATCTTCAACATTTTCTTCATAGAAACTATCAAAGAATCAAAAGAACATAGAGGAATGATCAAGTTTGAATGGAATTCATCGCATAGTATTCATATTTCATCTTCATAGTCTTTCTCTCAATCTCTCTTATAGTCTCACTCATAGATACATTGTTTTCATAGATACACTATCTCTCTCACATATGCTCTCTCTCAATAGTACATTGAAATAACCAAGAATAATGCTCAATAATCCTATATTGGTTGTGAATACCCCTCCCAAGAGGTATGTTTTGTATGAAAGGTCACCAGAGACACTTTTGTGACCCTTGGTAGCTCATTATTGTCATTGTCACTACAGTCTTCAATTCAAATCTTCATAAGCTACTTTTCTGTGCTTCTTCAAGCTTCAAAGAGTTTCCATTCATCTCTTTTCAATATTGCAAAACATTCCCAAGCTAAAAATCCATCCAACAAAACACTCACAGAAGCATATAGAACAAAATAGAAGATTTACAGAAGCTCTATGGAACACTTTGCATAAGGTCAACAGAAGGCATAAAACCCATATAGCTCAAACCAAAACCAATTCAAACCATCAAAAACCATCCAACACACTCTCAATCATTCTTTAAACCATTCTTTAACAATCATAATCTCTTAATTATAAAGAAAATAGACCAAAATAGGAGTAAAACAGACCTAAGAGAACCAAAACAGACACACCATAAAACCAATTAGCACATCATATCTCAATAAAAAACCATAATGAGCTTCTCAATCATAATCAAATCATCCCAAAATACTTTAAAATACTTCCAGCATATCAAAATTCAATCAATAAACCCTCAGAATCAACCATTCAACTCACAAAAATAACAAAAATTAGCTTAAAAAACAAGTCAATTCAGCCATCAACATATCTCCACACTTAGTCATGGAGCATCCTCACAACCTTGGAAAAAGAGAATAAAAGCTCTACAATAACCATCTTCAATCATGAAGTCTAGCTCAAACGAATTCACGATCCAAACACGTCTTCTTAAGATAAACCTAGATCTAAAAACATATATGAAAGGAAAACTATAACCATTATGAACCATTCCTTTAATAATTAAACCAATAAACTCAAACATTAAAGAATATAAGAGCTTTCTTTGCATCTCAATACATATTCTTTCGAAAGATCTTTAACTTCAATCACCATCCAACCTTGATCATCTTTAGCTTCAACTTTATTTTCACATGACAAGGATAAAACACACACATCTCACACATACATCATAGAATACATAATTCACATATACATTACAATGATGTAGTTTGAATGGCACATGCTCCCAAAAAATGGAGAGCAAAAAGAAGGAGATATTTTATTAAAAAGAAATATACAACCAAAAACCTACTCCATTGTTATGTAGAATGAAGATATTTCTTCTTGAGCTTCATGCAAAGCTTAAGACGTTCCAAGGCTTTGCTCTCATCCGCAAAGTATATCGGCGCATTTTAGAGAAATTGAAGACAACACATCCTTTCCAACAAGATAATGAATCGACTAGGAAAGGCCTAGGCAAAATAGTACAATACATCCATTTGAGCCACTGTTACATCCTCATTAGGATTAATCTGTAAATTTGGTAATGTCTTTCGAGTATTCAGATTGGACTGTTGATGCATGAAGGCAAGATACAAAAAAAAAAGAGTTACAAGACGTACATAGGTATCTTGAGACTGTTGAGCATGCACTTGAGCAAATCAAAGATAGGATTTTGAATATGTTGTAGAACTCTTCCAAGACCTAGGACTGAGAGGTTAATTAAACACTGGTCTTGTCAAAGAATCATGTAATGTCTACTACCCTCGATGGAGGATATCACTATCATATCCATGAGTATCCATCATAGATTGTGGAGGAAGGTTGATATATTTACTAAGTGGGTATTGGAATAATAGGAGAACATTGCAAATGTAGATAAGATAAATCATAAAAACATGATAATTGAAGGGACAATGAGGATGGCAAAGGAGGAAAAGGTAATAAAAAATGTTTGAATGGACTTTGTTAAAAAGATAGAGGGAATAGGTTGAACAATAGGAAGAGCTTTAGAAGGGGTAGGAGAAGATGTAGGATTTGTGATGAATAGACAACTAGTAAAAATAGGAATTTGAGGAGAGTTTGCAGGTGTGAAAGATAAGATGGAAACAATATCTAGATTAGAATTGATGATAGAAATATACAAAGGTAGGAATGAGTGAATAGGAAAGGAGATCATTTGGATTAGAAGGATAAATAGAACAATGGAATTTAAAAATATGAAAGAATTCATATGTGAATAAAGGATTATCTATAAGGTGTGTTAAAACTTGAGAATGTAAAGGATAGATATCAGATTTATAAAAAACACTCCGTCAACGGTGTGGATCTATGACACCATCCTCCAAAAGAGGATGTTGCCAAGCATGTCCTTTGCACCAAGATGTTTGCTTATGATAATTTTTCAAGCCATCTACCAAAGTCATCACAATTGAATGTACATATATGAACTCCATATTCGGGATTTTGGGAATTTCGCATCAATATGGGAAAACCAAATCAAAATGGATTTCATGAATTTTGGGAATTTCATTAATTTGGAACTTGGTGGAATTGAACATATTACTACTTATGGTTGTTTCCAAGAGATTGAAAAAAACTCAAAAGGTGGTGTTAATAAACACCTTAGTTTTAATATCCTTGAAAATATTCAAGGAAAATCTTCAGTCGATGGATTCTTGTAGACTTTCTTTAGCCTTCAATACAACCTTTGGGGGAATCTTAAATTTTTTGGGAGATTTTGTACCTTTCTTCATCCAAGAGAAGACAATGCTATCTATTGTTTCCCATCGTTCAGGATCTTTTTTGTTGCACATCCAATATTTATCCCAACAATTAAAATACACCTCTACATCTGTAGCATTTTGACAACTACAAACTGGTGCCCAATATTGTATACGTACCTTGTTGAAGTTTTTGGAATTTCTATTTGTATCGACCTCACTTTGTGCAACACCAAGCCATATTGGATATACTAGATCTGAAGGTCTAACAAGCACAAAGTCATCTTTCTTAACATCAAGCATTAGTTCAAATGCATGTTTGGGTCGTTTGCTCAGAGGACCACAATAGTGATCATTCAACTCTTCCAATCCAATGAAGTCATCTGCATTATCTACATCTATATTGGTTACATCACTTTGTATTCTTGGCCAAAAATCTATGAAAAATAAATCTTCTTGGACATTTGGAGTTTGAAGAGCGTAGATCATATGTTTCCAATAATCAATCACTGGTGTTATAAACATTGTGAGCTCTGTTTCAGGTCCTTGTACATTTGACCATCTTTCCCAATATTTCAAATAATCTTTAACTCCACTTATTACTTCTTGATGATCCTTAACGTACTCAAACATGGGCAGCAACATTAGAACACCCTTTGGAAGAGTAGGCTTTCCTGCAAGGTCTCTCTTCCATAATTCAATGCCACCTTCTCTTGGTAACTAGTATGGGACTTTGGATGCATCTTGTATTGCATGATAGGTGTATCTCCTTGCATATAAAACTGAAATTGAAGAGGTTTTGAGTGACCAACAAGTGTATCTTTCGAATCACACAAGTATCCCTCAATGTATCTCTTAAAGTCAGCCACATGTGTCAATAAGAAAGGTGTAGGACTTGTCATTTGGCATGATTGAAAATGTTGCATAAGATGAGGAAAAGTGAAGGTCATGCTCATCCTTAGCTTCTCTGAAAACTTGCTGAACATTGCATCGATGTCTTCATGTGTATGACCCACCATGAGAAACCCAAGCTGGATCATCTTGAATGTTCCTCGTGCAACAAGCAATGATAGATATGCAAAGAGATAGCGATTTTTGTTTTCTAATCCACAATTATCAAGTTGAGTTCTCTGCCAATCATTTGAAATGATGATGGTCATCCTGTGGTGTATTATCTTCCATGCATGATTTATTTTGTGTAACAACTTGATGGTGGTCTAGTGCTTTTTTCGAGTTGAGGGCATTTAGTAGCACAGAGGTTGATCTTGGCATTCCTTCTACTTGTAGATTACCATTTGCATGCCTGTGTAGTTGCTCCAAGTTCCTAAAGCACAACGACAATGAGGTAATCATGAAGTTAGGATCATGAGGCCATAGATCCAGTGAGAAATGTTCATATCTACCTTCTCCATGTCCATGTGTAATCATGCCTGTTAAAGAAACTGGTAGTTGAGTAGATCTTTCAGTCTCTTTTGATCGAAGTCTTAACCTAGGGATAGCTATCTTTTGTTGGTCCATTTTATCATGTATGATGCACAAGTTTTTATCTGGATCTAATGCTGAGGCCAAGCACCAATTGTAGTATATGTTCAAACAACATTGTTGCTGTAGCATGTGACATTGACGCTTCTTTAGAAGCACATTTCGCTCTTGAAGACACTTTGTTGCTACAAGTTGCTCTTTGATCTCTGAGCAAATACTACATTTGGAGAACTCACTTGTCTTTGCTAAGGTTACATGCTTGAACTCTGTGTTCCAAATACGATTGAAGGTGGACAAGGACATTTTCTTACATCCAATACTACTCAATGTTGTATTTACTTCTGCCCATATATCTACCTGCTTGTAAACATCTGGGATGACCAATTGTGTCTCCCTTGATCCACCTTGCATTGTTCTACTCTTGTGTGGCATTTGCTCTGCATTCTTCTTAACAAAGTCTCTAAGGATGGCTCTTCCCGTCTCTGTGTGATCCCAAGTTGCTCTTATTACCCCCTTGTTTCCATGCATTGCCCTCCTCACGCCATGCTCAAATTGTGTTTTGTACCTGTAAAAAGATGTCTTTGGGATTCCATGAATCTCATACCATGACCTTCCACATACCACTTGTCCATTGAAGATAAAGCTGTACTTCCTTATTGCCAAGTAATCAATCATGCATGATGATTCAAACTTGTCATAAACATAGTTTGTGTGGTCTTCAAATTGCAATCCCCAAAAGTATTTGCATAATTGTTGCATTGCTGCTCTATCAGCAAACTGACAACACTTGGCAACAATCAATCATGGAAACCAGTGAAATGGAGTCCATAGAAGTCCTCAAGTTTGCACCTTTAGGAGCAATAATTCGAGGCTTTCTATTGACCATAAAATATGATATCTTCTGAACAGAAATTGATTTTTTTGCAGAAACATAATCTTCATTGGTATCTTCCATGTTTTTGGCACAAGCATTTGTAGAGACAAATTGCATGTATGATTGTTGTTGTAGCAGTGATGTTCCATCATCAAAGGTGACTTGTTTAATAGGCCATCTTTCCAAGGTGACACAATGGAGGTTGTCATCTATGTATGTTCCTGTGGTTTGATCAAGGGCTTTATCTACCATCACACTACCACCACACCAACATCCTCTTCTCCTAGCAATTCAAAGTTTATCACATCATATGAAAAAGCCAATAATATAACCCCTATCCCGACACACACAGTGTTGCCTTCTGTCCATAGCATCACTCTACGTTCTCTCCAACTTTCATGAATGCTAAGCACATCAATATTCTCAGAAGGTAGGACATGGTTTGATTCGTAATCATCTCCTTCGTCATGAATTGTTATTAAGTTTGAAACAACCACCACATCTTTCTTTCCCTATTTTGCAAAACCACCTACAGCTTCATGAACCTTCATTGCATCAATTGTTGGGAATGGCAAATATGCTGCTACATTTAAACATTTATCAATAGCCACTGAAATATATCCATCTTCAAGTGTTTCTCCATGGCATGTCTCATTTGGATGTATTGCATCACGCACTCTCCCAAGTGCAACAATCTCATGATCAACTAGCAAATTCACAGTTTCTCCAAAATAAAAATCGTTATTCATGATACCTATACAAGTGAGAAAATGGAGATTTTATCATTTGTATGTTGTCACCTCTCAGAAAGAAGAAAGTAGTAATGAAATTGCTAAATACAATGAAGTATCAAATTTCATTGAAACGAAAAAAGTACGTAAACATTAGATAGAATGAGTCCAACTTCCATAATAGAAAGTATTAATAGAAACATCGTACAGAAAGGGGATAGATTTGACCATATGGCAAAAAATAAACTTTCTCATGAACTATGCCACCCTAAAGTAAATAAGAAAAGTTTCTTCTATTATTTTTAGTTTCCCTTGATTTTACTTTATTTTCTTAGCTACTCTTTGAGTAAGCAAAAACTTCCTTGTGTGTTCTCATTGGAAAAAGATATATCAGATGTTCAAAACTTGTACTATATCTATTCAACACGAGAACAATGATTAAAATTATTTATAATGTGTATAGGAAAAGATTTAGCCACCTGGTCAAAAATCTATTGTATGTATTCCATACCATAGCAAATATAAAAATTATTTGTGATCCCCATAGGGGAAAACATAGTCAAATGATTGAAACCTTTGTTGTATGTATTTCACATGACAAAAAGAATAAAAGGTTATTGTGGTCTCCATAGAAAAATGTTTAGCCAAATGGTCAAAACTCAAGCCAAATACATACAACAAGGATAAAAGTTCATTGTGATCTTTATGGAAAAAGATTTAGTAAGATGGTCAAAACCTCTATTACAACTGTTTTACACAAGACTTAGAATTAAAATTCTTTGTGATATCCACAAGAAAAGATTTAGCCATATGGTCAAAACATATATTTAACCTAGATGATAGCAATGATAATGATTGTTTGTGATGTCCATAGAACAAGATTTAGCCAAATGTTCAAAGCCTTTATTGTATGTCAACAAGGATAAATAATCTCTATGATCTCTATTAGAAAATATTTGATCAAATGATTAAAATCTTTATTTCATGTATTCCACATGACAACAAGGATAAAGATATTTTATGAGAAACTTTGACCTTGTGCTTAAATGTTGAAACCACAAAGACCTCTAAAGAATAGGAGATTTCATTCCCTATGACACAAAGTTATAAAGATTAAGGAAATTCTAGCATCAATTAGAAGCTATTTGAGAATGAAAGATAATTTTTATCATGGTTAAATATTTATAAATCTTATACTACCTACTTGTTGATAATAGTAAAATGTATCATATTACATTTTATTTTTAAGTTATACTATTTTAGTTTAAATCATGTTATATTACTATATCGTACTATGTGCATATTATGGAATATATTATCAAAATATATTTTAAAAATATATATATTAAATTAATTTATTAATAATTAGTAAATATAATTTAAATATATTAAATCATATTTTGTAAGATTATGTATATTTAATGTATAATATCATTGAGGATTTTGAAGCCACCTTAGTGATAGTTCGAGAGTAGAATCCTTAACAGGGTAGGATAGAGAGTATGTAGGTAAAATCTCTAGCTGTGGAAATAGGGGAAATATCCCAATGGTGGGTTCTTCAAGAGGGGCAAGGGGGAAGGAGCTAGTCAAGGAGAAATGCCCCTGGTGAGAGTTTGAGGGCAATGTCTTCCTCGGTGGAGGTTTGGGAGCAATGCCCCCAGTCGGGGTTTCGGGATAGCGCCCATTGTAGGGATTTGGGGGCAAAGGTCCCAATGGGGGGTTTGAGCGGTAGGGCCCCTTGGTGGGGATATGCGGGCAACACCCTTAGTAGGGGGTTGGGGGTAGCATCCTTGATGGGGGTTTGGGGGCAACGGCCCTAGCGGGGGTTCGGGGGCAATGCCCTCAGTGGGGGTCTGGGGGCATCACCCCCAATGGGGGTTTGGGGGCAGCGCCCTCGGTGGGGGTTTGGGGGCAACACCCCCAACGGCGGGGTCCGGGGGCTGCCAGTAGATCCCGGCGGGCGACAGTTTAGCCATTACGTGATTTTTGAAAAAATCACGACTTGAAATATTTAATAACATTAAAAAATTAGACACAAAAATAAGATCTAAATCTACTCGTATTCTGTAACAAGTTACGGTTATTCGAATAGCGTGATATATTAAATGATCCGTTTCATGAGTTGGTCTTTATAACTAATCATGACGTTTTTCAAAATGAGTTTCTTTTCCCTCCCTCTCTCTTCCACGCAACTCTCTAACCTGAGTGTTTTCTCTGTTGCGTTTTTACAATTGCATGTTTTGCATCTCTGATCCTCTACATTTTTATCTCTGCTCCTGTCGCCCCTCTCTTATTGCAGGTATTGCAGTCCTAATCTTTGGTGGTTCTATCCCCCTGCTCTTCTTTGACTACTCTCCACTGTTTCATTTTCTCAAACTGAAACAGAGTGTGCAGTGCAAATTCTAGTTTGAATCAGGGTATTATGACCAAAACTACCTGTGTCTTCAAATCACAAATCTTGCTCTAAGGCTTCAGCAATTCAACAGGGCAGTGAATGATCGCTAGTCCACACCGTGTCTGCTCTACTTCACGGGTGATTTTTGTTACGTTGGCACACATTACTAACCTACTAATCACAACAGGTTTTCAACTTTTTCCTACTTCATTTCTGATTTTGAGTTAAACTACATTGGTTATGACCATTTCAATCCATACAATTACTACAAATCACACTACTACTCTTTTGTATGATTAGTATTGAATAATATTAAGATTAAACACCAAAAACATTTTCTAAATAAGAATCATGTATGAAAACTAAATGTAATATGTATTTCTGTAGCAATGAGATTAGGCACTCACTCTTGACAATTCAATGTCTTCTTCTTCTTCTTGATTGCTTGATTGATCTCCTGGAGCGCTTGTCTTTTTTGTTGTTCAACCACTACCTTGCAAATGATAGCTTCACTCTACGTGAATATTGAAAACATGATTTTTTGCACTATTGAAAATACTCTTTTTGCTGTGAATATGAAATATATGATTTGTGTAATGTTGAAAAAAGTCTCTTAGATGTGAATATGGAATAAATGGTTTGTGCAATGCTTTTATCTACGAGTGCTTTCAGAATACTAGCCTTTCTTTCTATTATGTGATGCTATATACCTTAAGATTTCACCTCAAGGCTAAACCTAGCCATATATTTCTTGTATCCTTCCGTAATATTAGAGCATTTTATCAAGTTCTTATACATCGTATTATACTTTACTATATAGAACTTTCCATTATACTGTATTTTCATAGTAAAAGCATTACCATCAGATTTTATGGTTACACTCTTTATAAATTTGCAATAAACGTATGGCTATACAATACTTACAAATACTCAATATGATTTTGCCATAGGATGTAATTTGATATTCTAACAACACATATCATGATCTTTCATCAATCTATAGATTAGACCATATGGTCAAAAATTTTCTTGCAATATAAGAAGTATTTTTTGTTATTTTATTCAATACAATCTGAGATTTGGCCATGAGGTCAAATCTTTTCTTATAATATAAGATGTAATTTATGTTATTTTTTCCAATATACTGTGAGATTTTGCCATGCGGCCAAATATTCTCCTTAAGCTATCTCTTGGCCAAAATAAGGACTCTTGTAGTATCACAATATCTTGCAACAAATCAACCACTTTGTTCATTTTACTACAAGAATGACATTTTGCCATTTGGTCAAATACTTTTTTATATTATCAACCCTTGCTTACTTCCAAAAGGAAAGGCTAGTTTCTACTTAGAATTCCTTACTTTCTATAATTTGGCCATGTGGTCAAATCTTGTCTTGCAACAAACAAACTACTTTTTTTGGAATTTGATCCTAAAAAATTAAGACTAAATGGGTTCAATCACACAAATTTTGGGTATGCTAGATTTGGTTGTATGGAAAAATATTCTAAGAAAAACATATTCTATATTATCTTAAAAAAGGAAGACCATGTTCTACTTGGAACTCCTTGATTACCTACTATATATATAGGAAGTTTCGCCATGTAGTCAAAACTTGTCGTGCAACAAACAAACCACTTTGTTTCCATAAACCATTTCTTTCATTTCAAATTTTCAAAACTTTCTATCTATATGTTCATATATAAATATCATATAATTTTGCCACAAATTAGCCACTTTTTCCATTCCACTACAAAATAAAAATTGGCCATATGGTCAAATATTTCATTTTGTTATCAATGCTAGCATCCAAGAATCCCCCATTCTTGTTTCGTTCGGCCATATGATCAAATCTAATCTTATATATCTTGCAAACCATGAGACCACTTTTTCATTCCACTATAAAACAATATTTGGCTATATAGTCAAATCCAATTTCATAGCATGTTGCAACAAATGAATCACTTTCTTCATATGGTTATGAAACTAGATTTAGCCATATGGTTAAAACCAGTTTATAGAAATCGTCTTATCTTATAGGTTTCACCATGAGGTCAAATCTCCACCTTTCAAGTGTTTTTTACTTTATCGTATATTGATGTCTATGGGATTTGCTACATAGCCATATTTGTTTATATGTGAATCTCATATCACAATAAACCACATCCTCTCTTTAACTAGCCTTTAAAAATCCTATGGTAAAAAACCATGGCAAAGTTTCTAATCTTATAGATAAGTCTTATGACTAAATAGGATTTGATCACATGGCTAAAACCAATGACAATGTTTCTACAATATAGCTCCTTTCAAGGGAAACTTACATGTGCACTAATTAAAATGTTAACTTTGGGCCAAATGGAATCGTGAGATTGCTACATAACCACATTGATATATAGGTGGATCTCATATTGGACTAAATCTCATTCTTTGATTAAATAGGATTTGACCACATGGCCAAAAATCTTAGCAAAGTTCCTAGAGTATGATCCTTGCATAGGAAACTTACATGGAGAAGAAATTCAATGTTAAATTAGGGAAAAAATTATCCATGACATTTTCTACATAACCACAATGATTTTTCACTATATCTCATACCACACTCACACTCAACATTTCATTATCACTAGACCATTTAGTTAAGCCCATGGTCAAGTCCCACTATTAATAGAATATGATCTTCTCACCAAAGTCCATGACAAAGTTTTTACTATATGATCCTTGCAAGAGAAACATAAATAATGCTAACTTAGGGCTAGGATAATCCATGAGATTTGATACATAAGCACACATATTTATGGTTGGATCTCATACCACTTAATCTCAAAATTTAATATTTCATTTTATGGAAGAGTCCCTTTGGAGTACATTTGTCTTGTATTTCATAAAATCTTGTGTTGTTGTGTTTTCAATTTTCAACTTAGAAATCTTATACATTTATTTAGGTTTTGTGAATTTTGAATATTTTTAAATCCACTTTTGTCTTACAACTTTTTCTCTTTGTAGAACTATTCAATGGCAAAGAAAAATAGCACATCCAAAAAGGAGACCCAAACCATTGATGGAGTTAGTGGTGATTTTGTGTATCCATGGTATGTGGATGTTTATGATAGTCAAGGAAAAAGGGCTAACAATGTTCTCTTATTCACTTTAAAGAGTGATATTGCATTTTTTCAACAAGATGGTGTCATAAAGAAGATAACAGATGGATGTGCTAGGAAAGAGGGAATACCGTGTAATCTTGTTAAGATCAAGGGGAAAAATGTAGTATACAAACTTGATTCTTTTTCATTTCACTTTGCCCATATTAAAGAGGATGAAGAATACTCTTTGAAAACAATGGGATGGACCTTATTTGAGGAGGTAAAGGGCACAGAAGACATTATATTAGCAATCCAAGCTATTCAAAATAGTGAGCTACTTTTCCTATCAAGAAAAGGTGATCGCCCCAACAAAAGAATGAAGCTCCAAGATAAACAAAAAGACTTGAGATCTTCACCTTCTCCTCAAGAAGAAAATAATTCATGGAATCCCACAAGCTCAAAGTCAAAATCACCTCAACAAAGCTCCTTGTCACAAGCTCTTGTTGTTAGTATGGCTGCTAACACTACTAAGAATGATGCCACTTTACCTTCCATGCTAGAAGTTACACCTGCAAAGCCAATAATTTCTCTTGAGGTCAAGGGAGTAGAAAAAACATTCAATTTTTCTAAAATAGTTAAGAAGAAGGGAAAAAAGGAAGAATCAGGACTTCACATGTTTGAAAATTTCTTTCCATTTGGTCCAACCACACAATTTCCTATTCTCGTTGATAGGTGTTATGAGGCACCTCCTTTGCATGCTTATAGGTCACTATGTTGGGATTATGTAGAGAAGCTAACCATGTCTTTCATAAAGAATCCCATGAATCCAGCAACAACAGCATATCTTATGCCTTTTGTACAAGACAACAATGAGAAGAGACCCATGCATCGTGATGAGGTGGATGCTAATAAGTTGGACACTTATAGTTATTGGATTATATCGGGGCTTCACTCAATTCGTGCAGCAAAGATATATATTCAGAGTAATACTACATGTTGTCTAGCAACCAAGCATTTATACACCACAAGAAATGCTAGAATATTAGTTGATTGTCCTGCGAAAATGTGCATTGAGCTTTCACGAATGACAAATATGAAATCACATAATGTTATGAAGAATTCCCCTTATGTTGAGCAACTTCAACAATTAAGAGATCAGTGGCTAGCATTTGGTTCGCCACCAAAATCCCAACAAGGGCTTTCTAAGACAAGCTCTCAAAGAGTACCATGGCAGGTAATCACATATAAGCTTACCTTCTCTTTTTGTGAAGATTAGTGTGATGCTCTTTCTTTTGTTCTATGCTCACTATTTTGATCTTTTTTTTGCAGAGATTTGTGGCATACATTGGAGAAAATTGTGCATCTAGAGATTGCCATATGATTGTTAGCTCCCAATAAATATTTGATAGTTGGATCAAAATCATGAAGAGATACTCTAGAGGTGAACTTATATCCCAAGAGGAGAGTTCGAGAAAAAAGGGAAGGCAACCTTCTCATGCTACATTTCGTTGCCTTATGGGTTTAAAGGATGGAGACATCCTTACACTACAAGAGGAGATCAATGAAGGTCATATCCTTTTTCTTAGAAACAAATGGGATAAGGAAGATACGATTGACATGGAAATAAGGGCTAAGCAAATCAAGCAAGATAGGGTCCTAAAGGAGGAATTAGTCACTCTTTTCAATGCTTCAGTTCCAAAAAGTAACGCTATGATGAAGACTTGGGAAGAGCTTGTTGATGATTATGATATCAATGATGAAGTATACACAAAGATTTTAGGCATTTGCAATGATTGGGTATCAAAGAAGCTCACACGTGGAGCTGATGCAGGGTCCCTACCAAATGGAGCAAAAGATATTGTGAACTTCCTAATTGGAAAAAAACAAAATCCTCTTCAATCCTCCACTACTTCCCCTTGGTGTGTATATGTTGTCAGATGCAATCTAGAAACCTTTGATCTTATATATAATGTTTACAGAGATCCAATTACCATTGGGGTTGTTGTTCTAGATGCAACACATGGGGTTGAGGGAATGAAATGGGACTCTATAAAGTTTGGAAAGGTTGTATCCACTCTACTACAAATGACATGTGAACCTAAACAATTCATGTTGTTATCATTTCTTGATCGAAAGCAAATGGTGGCTTTGGAAAATACTCTTGAAAGCATTTCTTCCAAGTATCGCATGCTAGTTGGTAGTGTTGACTTCTTACCAATGGATAGAACATTTGCTTTTGGACCTATAGATTCTTTTGTGGTTTTGACATTAGTGACCATGGAGAAAAGCTTCATAAAATTTGAGTGATATATAAACAATGTCAACAAGCCTTCCATTTTGAAATTTAAAGGCTTGGACAAGGAGTGCAATGATGAAGATATTGAAGAAGAATAAAGGATTGCAAAGGCCGTTTTGAGAAAGAAAATGAAAGTTATGGAAACTAAAATCAAAGCATTCAATGATGCTCATGAGGTTTTATTTGATGTATATGCAAGTGGACTTGCATCTAAGGTGGCATTTGTAAATCATATGAAGACTATTGCAGTGGTTTGCAACACTCAAGAGCAAAGAGAGGTTGAAGCACAATTGTGGAGGGTCCATGAGAGTGCCAAATAAAATTCAAACTCCCACCAAGAGGTTCCTCCTACTGAAGTTCAAGTTCTTGAAGTACCACCCGAGGGCATAGAAGAATCAAGCCGAGATATAGCAAGTCTAATTATGAAAGAGAAATTAAAGGCTACTTCAGATGTTTAAACTCCGTTCCTTCTCCTTTCATCAAGGAAGACACATTGATGTAATTTTGTTTTTTTTCTTGAGAAGTTACTTCCATTAGCATTTGCAATATTTTCTTTCTTTGTTGATATTAATTAAAGAAACCATGTCTTTAGTTTTTTAATTTTTTACAAAAGGTACCAAGCATGTTTGGTTTAAAAAATCTATTTAAGTGAATATTTTACCAAATTAATATTAAAGAGCTCATTAAAATTTATCATCCTTTGTAAGGATAACTGTTTAATTGTAATCTAGTATGTAAGAATACTTATCATAATGAAAAGTTTGAGCTAGCTATGCAAAATTTACTTAAATCTATTTTAGATCTTATTTCAATTAAACTCTTATATGTGTTGTGTTATGATCTTGTCATGTTAGTTTTGGTTAGATTTGTCCACATGGTCAAATCTCTTATCTCTTATAGCCTCTTTTACTACATCACTAGTGTATGTCTATGCATGTACCTTAGGATAAGAGAGCCAATAATATATTGCACACCCCAAAAAAGATTCATTGCACCTCCCAAAGGAGTTTTACCTCAGTAGTAAATATTGCAACAAAGATTTCTTTCCAATGTATCTTTTGAGATGTGTATATGGAATGTTAAGGTAAAATCCTTGTTACAATTCATGAGTTTAAATATCTATGGGATATAATTAGTTAAAAAATAGAATGGTTAGTCCTTAAGAAGAAACTATGAAAACTTATCCAAATAGAGTATAACTTATCTCAACTAAATTGTCATGTGTCACTTATATATGACATAGTTTTGGTCACATGGTCAAAAGTATCATGTTTAAATTTTCCTTTAATAATTAGGACTAATAAACACCTTCTTTGTACATGCCATTTTGAAGGCCTTTTTAGAAACCGAGTATGTTAAATATTATAATGATAATATAATTTGTGCAACTAATTACAAGAATCTATTGTTAGTATCTCAAGTATACTTATAATTAGCGATAAAAAGTAGTGGTCAAATGTCTCTTTTCTTAAGACATCATTTATTAAGTAGTACCTATGTATGTATTTATCAATGTGAAGTTAAATTGCTTTAGTGTTCTATGCCAGTTTATAGCTCAAACATTAGGTAGAATGATGAGGAAGTAAATGAATCTAATGTGCTTCTTTTTCTTCTTTGTAACTTCAATTAAGACATCTATGGTTGGATATCTAACAGATTCAACAATAGTAGAGCACGATGATGTGATTGATGTTTTCTTGATAAGAAATGCAACACAATTATGTGCAATACTTGATCTCAATGGTCTTCTATTACAACGATGCTTTGCTAAGGCTAAAAGGTTTCAAAACTTTCAAATGGGAAAGCAATGGCTTGTTCTTCGACCAGGATGTATGGAGTTTCTTGAAGCCTTATTTGCAAGATTCCAAGTGGGAGTTTGGTCAATAGCTTTACATAAAAATGTCATGGCAGTTATTAAGTGCTTGGAGATCCATGCAAAAAGGAAGTATCCTTTCTTCATGATTTGGGGCCAAGAACAATGTCATAGACATCGACTCAAAATCATATATAGGACAAATAAGATGGGAGTAGAAGCAATGTTCAAGCCTCTAAAGTATGTATGGGATCAATATGGAGATGTTTGTCAGCATACCAAGACTATTCTCATAGATGACAGTCCTTACAAAGGATGTCCAAATCTTGTTGAGAATTGCATTTATCCAAAAACATTTGATATTGATCGTGAAGACTCTATCTTGATCAAAGAACTTCTACCATACTTGACTCGCTTAAGCAAATACCATGATGCACGTGAAGTCATCAAGTTTGATTGATATGGATAGGATCCAGTTCAATATGGACACGAATTGTATGCTCAATTCAAGGTTGTCATTGATGAATGGACTAGAGCAGAGAATGATGGTATTTCATCTTCATCATCAGCATCGCACAAGACCATGATTGATAAAGATGGTATATATGTTCAACCTTCAATTACTTCTTGCTTCAAGAGATCATCTATTATACAAACATCCTCAACAAATACCTCACGTCATCCATCTCTTACATTGAACATCTCACAATTATCCATGTTGAAGGAGACTCCTTTAGTGGTGCGTAGATCGGTTGCAGATAGCTCACGTGGTGAATCCCGGAAGGTCCCCAAGAACAAAGTACTCTACTTTTTAGCACAAAAACCCATGTAAAAGCAAGCACGACATGAAGCAAGAGACAAATTGGGTTCAATCTCCCCCATGCCTTGTGTGAGCGCTTCACAAAGCATGTATTTAATGTATATTTCCAATCTTCATGCTAAAAAATAACCCAATTACAAAAATATGACAAGCTTTTAGCTTTTGAGTTTGCTTTCTACCACAAATAAGAAAATAAAGCTAATGGACGGTGCCCATAGAGTCTGGCACGCCCAATCTCAATGTCCAAATAGAAATAACATATCCAGGCGCATAAGCGCATACAAAATAATAATAAATAATCAATGTCTCTATAGACATAACAAAATATAGGCGTGGCGCCTATCAAAATATAGTCCAAAGGTCGAAAACCCGCTAGACTCCAATGCTTTCCTCCGCCACTACTGCTATCTCTACACATCAACTGAAGCATTCACAATCGTTAGTAAAATAACACAATTAAACCGACAAAAGTGAATACCTAGCAGTCTTCAGCTACATAAATAAATCAACTGGTTAGAAATAAATCCTAACCTTAATTTATTACGAGTGCGCACTCTAAACTCATAAACGTTTATTAATTTAATATGCATTTTGCGGAATCACCCGCTATGGAATCACCCATGTACACACTAAATTAATGAAACGCCCGAAAAGGACAGGCGTCCCCATCAACTTCTCGCACAAAGAATCCTCTTTGCGTATGAGCCCCGGTCATCTAAGTTTACGGAATCCACCGTAAAACCTCACGGAATCCACCGTGGAATATGCCTCCTGGCATCATACCCCCGGGGTGGGATAGCAATTGACCTCAATTGCTATTAGCTCAATGTGGAGCTAACAGAGTGGGGAAAGCATTTAAGTCTCTAGCGTGCATCCATTGTGCTTCCTCTACAGGATGGTTCTTAAATTTTACTAGATATCTAGAATACCTTCGGCCAGTTCTAGTGGTCATGTAGTCAGTGTCTATAATGGCTTCTGGTTCAAGTATTTCAGTCTCTTCTTCTAGTAAAGGTGGGTTTTCATAGACAGGGTGGATAGGTAATTGTCCTCTAAATGGTCTCAATAAACTAATATGAAATGTATTATGAATTTTCCAATGTGATGACAGTTCTAACTTGAATGCATTGTCATTAATCTTATGAATGATTCTAAATGGTCCGTAGAATCTAGGAGCTAATTTGACAACTGGATGTCTATCTACACTTTGCAGTCTACGCTTTTCTATTCTAAGCCAAACATAATCATCAACTTTGAAATTCATGGCTTGTCTTTTCTTGTTGGCTTGTTTGGTATATGATTGTTGGGCTTTAGCAATCATATCCTTGACCTCATCAAAAATAGTGTTATGCATAACAGCAATATCATCGGCACTTTGTATTCTATTAGACAAAGAGGCAACAGGTGTAGATAATATATATCCATAAATAACTTCAAAAGGTGCTTTCTTTGTAGATGTGTGCGGTGTATTGTTATATGCAAACTGTAATAAATGTAAATGAGTATCCCATGTCTGAGGTTTAGAGATAGTGTATGCACGTAAAAGATCTAGAATGGTGCTATTTGTGGCTTCTGTTTGTCCATTTGTTTCTGGATGAAATGCAAATGAGAAATCAATTTTTGTGCCTAGATTTGCAAACAATGTAATCCAAAAATTATTACAAAATCTAGAATCTCTATCTGAAATAATTACTTTCGGCAATCCATGGTTAGTAAAAACAGTTTTCAAAAATAACTGTGCTGCTTGTGATGCTGTTAAAGTTTTCTTACATGCAATGAAATATGCTTGCTTACTAAATCTATCTACAATTGTCCAAATCATGTCATGGTTAGATTTAGTATTTGGTAAGCCAGTAATGAAATCCATAGATATATGTTCCCAAGGTTTAGATGGAATAGATAAAGGCATTAATAGTCCATACTGTTTACCATGATGTCTCTTTATTCTTTGACAAATCAGACATTCAGAGACAAAATTAGATACATCTGCATCCATATGCGGCCAATAAAAATCTTCAGTTAACATGCGTAATGTAGAGATGATACCTCTATGACCTTGATATGGGGGACAATGAATTTCATTCAAAACAAAAGATCGGAATGGAATAGTAACACACAATCTCTTTTCAAAGAACATGAATCCATCATTATATGACAATGAATCAACAGGAATGAAATTATTTTGAACTAATTTTTGCCAATCAGAATGAAAAGTAATATCCTGGTGATATGTGTCTTTCATAGCAATTAAAGAATCAAAAGATATGATAGATATATTATGAATTGCAGGTCTTCTACTTAATGCATCAGCAACTACATTTTCTTTTCCAGGTTGGTATTGAATGATAGGATGGAAACTTTGAATGAATGAAGCCCATTTGATATGACGGTCAAAAATTTGAGGTTGGCTAAGTAGATGTCTAATGCTTTGCTGGTCGGTCTTTATCATGAATTCTGAACCCATTAAATAATGCTTCCATTGTTTTAATGCTTGTACAACTGCTAAGAGTTCCTTGTCATAAGTGGAATATTTGAGCTCAGAGGGTTTCAGCTTAGAACTAGAATATGCTATTGGATGGTTGTCTTGCATTAGCACGGCTCCTATTCCTGATCCGCTAGCATCGGTCACAACTAAAAAGAATGGTCTGTTAAAGTCAGGCAATTGTAGAACAGGGGCATTGGTTAATGCACGTTTGAGTAAATCAAAGGATTTCTGCTGGTTTTCAGTCCATTGATAAACAATGCCTTTCTTAAGAAGTTTGGTCAGTGGTAAAGTAAGTAATGAGAAATTACGTACAAACTTCCTATAGAAACTAGCAAGACCAAGGAATGAGCGTAATTCATGTACATTTTTAAGAATAGGCCAATGCAATATTGCATCAATTTTCTTAGGATCAACTTTTATTCCTTCTTTTGATACAATATGACCTAGATATTCAATTTCTGTCTTAAAAGAATTCACTCTTGTCAGGATTTGCAAACAATTGATTTTCTTTCAGTAATTGAAAAACTAATGATAAATGCTCATAATGCTCTTTTTCACTTTGACTGAACACTAAAATATCATCAAAGAAAACAATCACACAATATTGATATTAAGAAAAATACGGTTCATCATTCTACTGAAAGTGGCAGGTGCATTAGTTAATCCAAATGGCATAACTAAGAATTCGTAATGGCCAAACTGTGTCCTGAATGCAGTCTTAAATATGTCGGATCTATCTAGCCTCACCTGATGATATCCAGACTTAAGGTCAATTTTACTAAATATAGAAGATCCTTGCAGTTTGTCCATAAGGTCATCAACTCTAGGTATAGGATATCTATTCTTTACAGTGATCTTGTTTAATGCTCGGTAGTCAATACACATTCGATAAGTATTATTCTTTTTCTTGACTAGGAGCACAGGTGCACCGAATGGGGAACTGCTAGGTCGAATTAAACCTCTATTTAGTAATTCTTCTACTTGACTCTGAATTTCTTTTTGCTCTATTTGATTGTGCCTATATGGGGCTTTGCAAGGTGGTTGTGTGCCAGGTATTAAGTCAATCTTATGGTCTTCTGGACGTGATGGAGGTAAACTTGGTGGTAGGTCTTCTGCAAAACAGTCCTTAAAGTATGCAAGAAATTCCTTATGCTGAGGGTGCATATGAGTTTCTTTTGCGTGCAATTCATTCACCCAAATGAGATATGATTTAGTGTTCTTGCGTAATGCACGTTTTGCTTGAGTATGCGAAAGCAGTGGAAAAATATGAGATGCATGCATACCAAATAATGTAATAGATTTTCCTTGAAAATTAATATTCATTGTGTGTGTGGAATAATCTATAGTGGGATTATGTTGGTGTCTCCATGGCATTCCTAGAATAATGTCGCTAGACTGTAATGGGACAACTAAGAAATTTCTTCTTTCAATATATGGACCAATTTGAATTTCTAAATCTTGAACTTCTTGTGTGCCATTGTACCTAGTGCCTAAAAATGCAGCTTTTATGTGATAGTGCGTAGGTACTGTATGCAATTTCAATTCCTTTACCAATTTTGCTGAAATAAAGTCATGCGTACTACCATCATCATGCAATATAGTTCTTTCTTTTCCATGCACCATACATTTCATAGTCAACAATGAATGTAAAGTAGGCATACCTGGTAAAGTGTCGGAAGTAGTAGTAGGATCATCTTCTTCTTCAGTGAAATCCGGCATATCCTCATGCTCGTCTTCGTCCATAGCTCCAAGGTAGTTGATATGTGCTGATGGCTTCTTTGAATGACAATTTGCTGCGAGATGCCCTGGCTGGTGACACTTGTAGCATACTATGGGCTTGGCTTTGGTCACATTATTTGCAATGGCTGGGAGTCTGGGTATATTTGGATTTGCTTGTTGAATAGGCTTAGGATTTGGATTGACAGTGGATGGTAATGCAGGTGGTTTAGGCCAATTCTTGCGGAAAGATGGTGATGAAAAACGACCTGGATTAAACCTTCTGAAATTGGAATTGAATTGTTTAGATCCATAATTACCGTTTGGTTGGAATGGCTGTGGTCGTCGATCTCTTCCGCGTAACTTATCTTCAGTGTCGTGGGCTAAGGAGATGGCGTCTTCAAGGGTAGCAGGCTTGAACATATTCACCTCAGCGTAGTAATGTCCAAGAAGTCCAGACATGTACTTCTGCTTATGGGTCGTCTCTGGTACGTCTTCAAGCATGCGTAGCTGTAGGAGTGCATTCCAAAAACGCTCTGTATACTGTGGAATAGGCTCACGATCGCGTTGTTGAAGTAAATCCCATTGCTTGATAGCCTTCTCATGAAATTGCGGTGGAAGGAAATTTTGCATGAACTTCTTCTTGAAATCTTCCCATGCAGCAGGACATTCTATGCTCTTGCGGACTACAGTCCACCAAAGTGATGCTCTATCTATCAGATGATTAGTAACACACTTGATTTTATCTTTCTCGGGATAAGTTTCCTCATGGAAATAGTCATCAAACTGGCTAATGAATGATAAAATAGTCTTTCCGTCTCTTATGCCATTGAAAGTGCGAAACTTGAAACTTCGTTTACTTATCTTGGATTCCTTGCGAATGGTTTGTGCTTCAAGAGTGGCGTCGATGGTTCGGCGAATCAAATCTTCAGCTTGAGGTTCTTCTTTATCAGTGGACGCTCCTTGTAACTTTGTCAATTGCGCTTGCAAGGCTTGCCTAGCTCTTCGCTCTTCTTCCAATTGCAGCATGATAAGATCCAGCTTTTGTTCCATGGTAGGCTCGGGTAGATCGTCTTCAGCCATAGGATCATCCATATGTGGAGTAGTCATCCTGTAAAACTCAACAAACCTTTCTCACTCAAAATCAGTTAGCGGGATGAGCGTAGCTCAAATTTGGGGTTACAAGGCTATGTATTTTTTGGGTATTTTCTTATTCAATTTTCAGAAATTCTGCAATATTTCTGTCTCCGTTTGCTGAAAGTACTTCAACGAACTTGTAGATAGGTAGAATAGCTTGCTGCGAACAACTTTCCAGTTCAGAGTTTTTGCATACGAACAAGTCTTCTATGAGTTTTAAGCACTAGTCAGTTCTGATTTAGTCTGACTTGCAGAGTTGCAGACTTAGCAGACTTGCAGAGTTGTTGACTTGCTGGACTTAGGCCGACTTGCAGAACTTGCAGGACTTGATTCCAAGTGACTTACTGAACTTGACTTTTGGAGCGCAGGACCTGGAGTATATCGACTTCTCTGCCCTGTGTTACTTGCAAAGTATTCTGTGACTTAAGCTTAATGAATTAAGCTTAAGCTTAATAAGCTTTATAGCTTAAGCTTATTGGGAAGAAAGAGGCGACTGAAAACGGCGTGTTTCGTGGAGGACAAGAGGAGGTGTTTGATGACGTCGCGGATTTTTCGGACGTCCTCAGATACCTCGTTGACAAATTTTATGGGCCTTCTCCAATTTCTTAAGCCTTTACACTTCAATACTAAGCTTTTTGAAGCAAAAGATATGGCTTCTTACTGTTTTATCCACGATTTGTTCATGGAGATGAAGGAGTGGTCCTCCGCCGACAGATCCTGGTCCTTCGCGATCTGACAGTGGAAATAGGGATTCTTGATCGCCAGAAGTCTGCCTGTATCGACGGTTCGCGACGAGATTGACTGTAGAGGCCGTTTGTTCCTGGAGCTCCGCCTTCGCCCGAGATTGGTAGCGATTGGAAGCTCTTGATCTCTGCTCCGCTCTGATACCACTGGTGCGCAGATCGGTTGTAGATAGCTCACGTGGTGAATCCCGGAAGGTCCCCAAGAACAAAGTACTCTACTTTTTAGCACAAAAACCCATGTAAAAGCAAGCACGACATGAAGCAAGAGACAAATTGGGTTCAATCTCCCCCATGCCTTGTGTGAGCGCTTCACAAAGCATGTATTTAATGTATATTTCCAATCTTCATGCTAAAAAATAACCCAATTACAAAAATATGACAAGCTTTTAGCTTTTGAGTTTGCTTTCTACCACAAATAAGAAAATAAAGCTAATGGACGGTGCCCATAGAGTCTGGCACGCCCAATCTCAATGTCCAAATAGAAATAACATATCCAGGCGCATAAGCGCATACAAAATAATAATAAATAATCAATGTCTCTATAGACATAACAAAATATAGGCGTGGCGCCTATCAAAATATAGTCCAAAGGTCGAAAACCCGCTAGACTCCAATGCTTTCCTCCGCCACTGCTGCTATCTCTACACATCAACTGAAGCATTCACAATCGTTAGTAAAATAACACAATTAAACCGACAAAAGTGAATACCTAGCAGTCTTCAGCTACATAAATAAATCAACTGGTTAGAAATAAATCCTAACCTTAATTTATTACGAGTGCGCACTCTAAACTCATAAACGTTTATTAATTTAATATGCATTTTGCGGAATCACCCGCTATGGAATCACCCATGTACACACTAAATTAATGAAACGCCCGAAAAGGACAGGCGTCCCCATCAACTTCTCGCACAAAGAATCCTCTTTGCGTATGAGCCCCGGTCATCTAAGTTTACGGAATCCACCGTAAAACCTCACGGAATCCACCGTAGAATATGCCTCCTGGCATCATTTAGTCTCTACTTTGAAAGATATGGAAGCAATGCAACTTGCTCATGAGTTAGGATATCACAAACATTTCATAAATGGTAGTGCAGCTAAACATTTATACAAAATCTACAAAATTTGTATTTTCCCAATATACATGATGTAACAAGATGGCGCTAACCTCTATATGGACTAATTTTGACTTTCATAATAAATATATCCCTTACATTAAAGGCTTTTGCATGGCTATGAAATATATAGTTGTTAGAAATTTAAAGTGTTTTATGTAGTTACCTTGTTGTTTCTAAACACCACCAATATCAATGAGAGAATCTACTTGATGTTTTTTATTCTTTCAATAACATTAGTTAATTGTGTTGAAATTTCTTATAAAGTGGTTTAAATCTTATTTTGTACTTTATGACCATCTACTATACAAACATACTCAACATATGCCTCACATTGTCTATCACTTACATTAAACAGCTCACAATTATCCATGTTGAAGTAGACTCCTTTAATCTCTAAAGATATGAAAGCAATGCAACTTGCTCATGAGTTAGGAGATCACAAACATTTCATAAATGGTAGTGCAACTAAATGTTTTATACAAAATCTACAAAATTTATATTTTTCCAATATACATGATGTAACAAGAAGGCGCTGACTCTATATGGACTAATTTTAACTTTCATAATAAATATGTTCCTTACATTAAAGGCTTTTGTATGGCTATGAAATATATGCTTATTAGAAATTTAAAGTGTTTTATGTAGTTATCTTTGTGTTTCTAAACACCACCAATATCAATGAGAGAATCTACTTGATGTTTTTTATTCTTTCAATAACATTAGTTAATTGTGTTGAAATTTCTTATAAAGTGGTTTAAATCCTATTTTGTACTTTATGACCGTCTACTATACAAACATACTCAACAAATGTCTCACATCGTCTATCACTTACATTGAACAACTCACAATTATCCATGTTGAAGCAGACTCCTTTAGTCTCTACTTTCAAAGATATGGAAGCAATGCAACTTGCTCATGAGTTAGGATATCACAAACATTTCATAAATGGTAGTGTAACTATTTACAAAAGTTGTATTTTTCCAATATACATGATGCAACAAGACAGTGACTCTATATGGACTAATTTTGACTTTCATAGTAAATATGTCCCTTACATTAAGGGCTTTTGCATGGCTATGAAATATATCCTTGTTAAAAATTTAAAGTGTTTTATGTAGTTACCTTGGTGTTTTTAAACGCCATCAATATCAATGAGAGAATCTACATAATGTTTTTTATTCTTTCAATAGCATTAGTTAATTGTGTTGAAATTTCTTATAAAGTGGTTTGAGTCCAATTTTGTACTTTATGTCTTAGCTAACAAATAAGTCTTAAATTGATAATAAAATTTATGTCTATTTCTTTGAAAACACAAACCATTGGTCAAAGGTTAAATCTTTAGTCTTAGAAAAATCATAAACTTCTAGCTTGGTATATAAATCTTCATTTTATGATATGAAAGTTTATTTACCTAGTCAAAGTGTGAAGCTAGTTGATTTTGGTCAAAGCCAATATCCATCTTGTCCATATATTGTCAAGATAGATAGAAATTTGGAATAAAAGATATTTATATATCATGCATATACATACAAAAAATGTAAATGGGGTGAGCAATTATTTGACATACTTGTGTCTATTGGTCTACATAAAAAAAGAACCATCACATCATAGTTTATCCAAACTTATTACTATATGATATTAGATCAAGTTATTAAACCACACCTAGTTAGTGGTGACTCTTTTAAGGTCCTAGTTTATAAAACTTATACATGTCATTTAAATGATGCTATATCTAAAAGAAAAAACTCGTATTATAATATCTTCAAATCCATAACATTATAAATTTTGGCCATGATAACATATTTTCATACAATGTTTAAGGCTCTTGTATTCTAAATTCTCTCTCCACTCCATCAAACCTTTGTATTCTTACATTAAATTTGGAAATTTCTTAGGTATATACTAGCTAAGCCTCCTTGATGTTTCCACCACCATACAACATCATATTTTGTTAGTATGCTAGAAAAGATAGAGGTGAAATCCAAATCTCGTAATAGCCACATAGCTTACATTCAACATTTAAGCTCTCAAGATGTGTGATCTCATATTTGTAACACACAAAGTGTCCTTTAAAGATAAACATAAACATAGTGCTCTCTTTCATTCACAAAAGTAAGACATTCATTCAAAGTGGGACTTGGGAAATTCCCAAAATCTCTAATATGGTGTTTATGACAGCTTGTAAGATCACATCACCCATATAAATATTCATGTCCTCTTCATCAGGGATTTGCAAATCTCCTTTAAGATATATAAAAGAAAGTAACTGTGCGCATGAGAAATTAGCTCATCCACAAATCTATCAAACAAATATTTCACCAGGTCTACAGACCACAAATTCTACCACCCATCCTCTGGAGGTTCTAAATCCACATTACTCATGGAAATATATAAGACCAAGCATTGTTGATTATACTTAATTGACAAAGAAGGTGGAGGTGACACCAATTCAACATAACGAACAAAATATTTGTGCAATTCATGTGCTCCTCTTTAGAAGATAGCATAGAAGATACAAAATTTTCATTTGGGCTGCAAATAGATTTGCACAAGAAAGAAACAAAGAAAGAGAGTGCTAGAAACATTGAAAACAGATTCCTTTACAGGAGGATCTAGAAGAGAAGGAGGACTGGAAGGACCCTTTGTGCATAAACATTTTTTCTGATGGAACTTAGTAGGAGACACATCTTCTATTGCCAAGTGGCACCTATATGAGGGGATGAGCACCTTCAATGGTTTTGCTTTTATGTGCATGTTGACAAGATGACTGTCTCGAATGGTTCTCCATTTGTGCGGGGCATGTTCTTAAGAGAGAATTGCTTTTCATCTTGGGCGAAAGGTTGATGAGGATATCTATCCTTTTTGGGTGTAAGACTTGCAGGTGTGAATGCGGGTGAAGCCATATGTGGGTGATGCCACAATATTCATATCTCAAGTGTTAACGTCTACGCGATTTGATTATTTAATGGAATTCCAATGATTATTTGATTTATAATGGCTAGTTGCATTTATTCAATTAATTAGTTTTCTAACATGATTTTTTGAATTTTTGGTAGCAGTAACAAGAGCTGATGTGTAGAGCAAGACTACATTGCCTATTTGACTAATGTTGTAGACTTTGATAGGCCCTAATTCTCTAAATTTCATCTTCTAATTATGGCCCTTCACTGAGTACAACAATACTAGGTTGTCTAGTTTGAAGTCACACTGTTTGACACATGCTTGTCAAACCAACTCTTGTGTCTTGCCTTCTCATAGAGTAGTGCATGAGTGGCAAGGAGTCTTGTATCTCAGAGAGACAGTCCAACTCTTGTGTCTTGCCTTCTCATAGATTAGTGCATGAGTGGCGAGGAGTCTTGTATCTCAGAGAGACATTCCAACTCTACTAAGCATTCGGTCCATGCTTCTTTTCCATCCCATCACTCTTGCACTGCTAATCTCAAGTTAGGAATGAAAAACTCTACTAAAAAAATTGCTTCGGTTTCGTAGTTCAACTTGAAGGGTGTTTGCCTAACAATTGTCTTATAGGCTGTCTTATAAGCCCATAGTGCTACCATGAGTTTGTTATCCCAATCCGTTGCACAAGGCAGAGACTACCTTAGTCAGGACATTCTCTAAGGTCTTGTTCATGGACTCTGCCTGTCTGTTAGCTTGAGGATAGTAAGGTGATGATTTCTTATGGATGATCAAGAAGGTGAAAAGTAAGTGGGAAATCATTTTATTAATGAAATGAGTGCCTTGGTCACTAATTAGTTTGATGGGGCAGTCAAATCATGAGATCACTTGCTCTCGAAGGAACTTAGCCATAGTTCTAGCATGATTCTTTCTTGTAGCTCGAGCTTCAGCCCATTTTGTGAGATAGTCTAATGCCACAATGATGTATTTGGCTTGGGAGTACTATGCTGTGAGACTGATTGGCCCAATGAAGTCAATGTCCCATTTTTCTAATGGCTTGGGAGTACTATGCTGTGAGACTGATTGGCCCAATGAAGTCAATGTCCCATTTTTCTAATGGTTGGAATGCTATGACTGGGGTCAACTCTATCTTGTTTTTATGAATAGGAACCTTAATCCTTGGACACTCATCACAATGCTTTACGAATTTAGCAGTATCGCTAAATAGAGTGGGCCACCTAGTTGAGATTGTAGCACCTTGTGGGTCGTAGTATCTCCAATGGAGTGTCCTCTAGAAATTCCACCATGTGCCTTAGTCAGCACATTATGAATTTCATGCTCATATACACATCTTTACAATAGGCCATCTTGTCCCAATCTATAAAGTTGGCTGATGACCAATGGGTAGGGCGAATCTTAAGAACAAAGCACCTTAGTCTAGCCTTCTCAATAGGTCTCTCTAGTAGTCCATGCTCTAGGATTTGGACTATGTCATTAGCCCAATAAGGCATCAAGTTGGCTTTGAATAAATCCTTTTCACTAGATATGCTAGAAAGGTGTGCATTGATGGGTAGGTAATCTATAATGCCATGTCTAGCAGCCTCTCCTATGGGTGTATGGGACATGTGATCTGCCATGTAATGTTGCTTGGCTTTGCATATGACCACAGAAAAGTCAAACTCTAAAAGCATAAGTAACCATCGAGCTATTCGTCTAGCAGTGCAAGGTTTGTTAACAAGATAAAGCAAGGCTTGATGGGGTCAAAAAAGAAGGTAAAGGGTGTAGCCAAAAGAGAATACCGAAATTTCTTTACAGCAAATACCATGGCCAAACCCTCCCTCTTTGTTGTGGAGTAGTTCATCTCCATATTCGTGAGTTTTCTCCTAGTAAAGCTCATTGGATAATCAAGGTTATGTTCACAAGGCTAGCACAAAACGACTCCAATGGTAAACTTTGATGCGTCAATATGCACATGGAATGTTATGTTCCAGTTCAAGGCTCATAAAATTGGTGTGGTAGTGAGAGCCTTTTTCAATTTCTCATAAGTGCATTGGCACTTCTCAGTCCACTTGAAAACAATCAACAACTTGTAGAGTGGTCTAGCAATCAATGCATAGTTCAAAATGAAGCACCGATAGTATCTTGTGTGTCATAGGAAGCATTGAACTCCCTTATAGTTGGTTGGTGGTGGCAAGTCGATAATAACCTTGATCTTAGAGAAGTTAGTGGTAATGCCATTCTTGGACACCATGTGCTCTAAGATACATCCGTGTTTCACTCAAAAGAATTGGCACTTTAGGGGGTTCAAAGAGAGACTATAGAGACTACATCATTCAAAGACTATGCAAAGCTTATCTAGGTGTTCTTTCCAGCTAGAGTGCATGCATAGATAGTCAACAAATACTTCTAGCTCTCTCACCTAAGCATGTCCTTGAAGATGGTGCACATTAAATGTTGAAAGATAGTAGGTGCATTCATCAACCCAAATGGCATGACTATGTGTGCGAACACACCCCAGTCTATGGCGGTGAATGCCGTTCTATGCCTTTCATTGGGGTGCACTTGGACTTGGTTCTAACCTGAGAAGCCGTCCAAGAAAGTATAGGTCTCTTTTCTTGCTACTATCTCAAGCATGTGCTCAGTGTAAGGCAACTAATCATTATCTCTCTTAGTCCCAGCATTGACTTTCTTGTAGTTCACACACACTTGGATTTTTCCATTCTTCTTCAAGACGATCACAATGGGTGACACCCAGTCCATGTGCTCAATCTTGTAGATGAATGTTGCCTTCACATAGCTCATCAATCTCTTCCTTCCAATGTGAGCATGCTTTGGATTCATCGAGTAAGGTCATTTTTTTTGCTGGCATTGCGTCAAGATTCATTGGGATGTTGGATGCTACAACCCTCACATCGACTCCTCTAGACTAGGTGAACACGTCTATGTACTTTTTCAAGAGAGCAATAAGATTAGCCTCTTCTTGCTTGGTCAGGTCATTAGCTATAGACACAGGTTGAGGCCTCTCCCCTTCCCTTGCTAAGTTGACTTCCTTGACTTTGTCAGGTCCTTCTATCAGTTCACTTTTTTGCCCTTGTCTCTTTGCACCCAACAAGATCACTACCCTATCCCCCTTCTTGAATTTAGTGAAGCGCTTTGGTAGGTATTGAGGTGCTTTTTGCTGTTTGGATTTCAACCCTCTCAATTGTCCTCTCTTTTCCTCCTTCAACCGTCTATGCCTTAGATGGACCGGCAAGTCCCCTTTGGTGCGTTTGGTTTTAGGTGGTCAGGGTATCTCTGGATCACTCTCAAAGCTTACCTTTGATTCCAAATTGAACTCACAACCCTTGCTAAATGATAGGGTTTCCCCTAGTGGTCACAACTTTGAGTTTAACTCTGTCCTAAAGAGAGGTGCAACACTTGGCTAGAGTAGCCCTACTTGCTCATAGTCTATCACATCTAAGTGATCTAGCCAAGTGAGGTTGCATTGAGATCTGAAGATTCCTCTTTCAATTTTGAATGCATTGGCTCTCCAGAGCTTGGAGTCTACCTTTAATTGTTCAATTACTTGGTCATCATTAGTGTCATACTCATCGTCTCGACCTCTTCTTCACTGCTTTCATTCGAGGAATAGTAGTTCTCGTACTTGTCATCTGAATTGCTACCTTTTGACTGTTGGTCGTTATCTAAGTCTCTATTCTTGAGTCTCTTTTCATCCATGATCAATGCCCAATTGTACATATGGTTTAGGTTGTGCACTTTAGTCCATTGCCATCTCGCTTTGTTCATGAGATCTTGGAGCGGCTTGAGATTAGCAGTTGGGTGACCAGCTAGCTCCCTTGTTAGATACTCAAGAATCCCTTGGAGCTCAAATATATTAAATGGGATATGGAAAGGGGTGGGTATTTGTTGTTTGCTAGGGTTTTGGGCCATCATATAGAGTGGCACTGATGGTAGGCTCTTATCCCTTGGAGTTTGAGGTGCAGTGGCTTTATGGGACTCACCAACTGTCCTTCTAGCCTGCTTATAATCTTCTTCCTCATCCAAAAATGGCAGCTTGATGGTGGCTAGTATGAGCATCCAATCCCACTCATCTCCGGGGTAGGGAATTTCTTGTCAATGGTCCACACGAATTCTTGGCTTGGGTGTCTCATTTCAAGATAGAGGAGATGGCATCTAAGTCGACTGGAGTGGTCTTCTAGGTATCCGACTATTACCTAGGAATATGAGGCCATTACCCCAGTCTTTGATTACTTGTGTGTTCATCATCCATGGTCAGCCTAGCAAGATATCATAGTCTACTCCCTTCATAACAATGAAGTTCACCAAGAACTAGACAGCTCTGCTATCTTCAAGGGCCGGTCCTTCAACACCTCGAATGGCTTAACTTTCATGCCATTAGCTAGTGTAATATTAAACCTTGCGGTCTCCAATGGTGGGTTATCCCAAACCTACAGAACTAAATGGCTAAGTACATTGACTCCCGTTCATGTGTCTACAATCCCCTTTCTTGTGACATCTCCTAGTGCTACCATCGGTAGGACTGCATGCATCTGCCTTTCTAGAAAGCATTCACATGCAAGGACTTAGGCATTGAGTTCAATGTGAGGTTGGGTATTTGTGTGGCTGCATCATTCTCATGGAAGTATGCTACTCCTAGCTTGTTAGATCCCTCTACTCATTGCTTCAATTCTCACCATAATGAAGGGCTTTGCCTAAGCAGATCCCCCTTCGGCAACATTACTAGAGCCAATAGCAATGTTGTAATTAGGCCATTAGCTACTTGGCTTTCATCTTGCCCTACACTCTTTTGCCATTGGTCTTGGATAGCTTGCCTATCGATGGTGTCTAAGCCTTGTCTTTGTGCATTTGCATGAGGTGTGGATGCATCTCTTGAGTTTATGCAAGTCGATGTGAGACAACCATACTTACACTAGATAACTTGTTGATCTCATCTTCTAAAACGGGCATGGCATCCTTCAGATGCCCTTGGGCTTCTCTCACCCACTCCTTAACCTTGTCGACTATTTCCAATTGGCACTTTGGATCAAGATATTCCCCAATCTTGGTACTCCCCTTCTCCGTTGTTTTAGGTGTTGAAGTCTCAACCTCTACATCTGCCACTTGCTTCCCTCTCGTTAGTGTGGTAGCACTATCCCTTTTTAGCATCACTTTGGCATCAAACCTCTTTTTCTTCCTTTGACGAGTCTTCTCCCCTATTGAGATTACATCTAGATTGCTAGGTCTTGGCAATGAAATACCGGACTGCCTCGTTTGTGCTCTAGTCATGACATTCAATGAGATGGGAATGGCCTCACCATCAAGTGTTTCAACTCCAAACAGCCCCAAAGGTATAGATGGTATGATGGATGAGCTAGTAGACCGTTTTCACATGGGACATTTAGCATATAGGTGAGTGATTCCACACTCTTCAGGGCATCTCAAATCAATCTTTTCTCGGTTAGCTTATTCCTGTTTGAGGCAATTAGATGAGATATGCCTTGGGTGGCCGCAAGTCCAACATGAGATAGGGTCTTGGCTTTGCCCTCCTAGGCCTCTACCCCTTCCCCAACCTAATGCCATCACCCATGCACTGGTCTAAAGTCCATTAAGATGGGATTGCCCGCATTGTCATATGAGACATAAGGGTTTATGTATGTCTCGTCCTCATTTGGCTCCTCCACATCTAATGGATTGGAGCGTCACTCGTCGATGGATGGATCATGAAGGGTCCAACGAGGTTCTTCAAGTACCCCGCCTTAGAGAATCTCTTGATGAAGACACTCTTGAGAATACTAAAGTTGTTGTATTTGGCATCATCTAGACTAGTGTACCACATCTGTCCTTTATCTTCGAGACAAAGATTAAAAGCTTGTGCATGTTGAGCAAGGTCTGTTAGGCCCTTCGCCTCATTGTCAGGCTAGTACTTGTCGAGTTGCTTGGAAACTATAGGTATCTTTGTTTGGCTCTTTGAATTTGGAGTGATTCCTATTCATCTTAGCAATGAAGTTGCTATGGCCGCTCTGCTTTGCTCTGCACTGTGTTGTCTATGAGTCTCTTCATGAGAAGCTCAATGTGAGATCGACTTCTAGCGCTCTTTCCCTTTCCATATTGGATCCTATCCTATTCCAATTGACAAGTGCTAAAACTCAATGGACCTCTTGCATTTCTATTTTCTGCCTCAGCCTTTGAGCTCACTATTCCTGGTTGTAAGCATCTATGCCCTACAACGCCTTCTTGGCCAATCTCCGCTTACTCACTTCCTTGTTGAGAGAATAGGCATATGAACTCTCCTTATGTAGGAGTGGATAAGGGCATGTATGTGTGAATGATCCTGAGGGGAAGGGAAAACCCTAACCCTAGCCAGTTGGGGCTATATAGACAACCCATGGGTGTGCATCAATGGGTGAGTGAGAGTGACCCAAGTACCTTCATGAGCAACTTAATAAGCAAGACTTGTTCTTGTACTTTTGAGCTCTTCTCTCCCTCTTGTGCACACTTCAATGTTGGCTTGGACTTTGATTTTCCACATGGTATCAAAGCCATCTCTGATATCTTCAGCTTTCTTTAGCATCATCCATCACTAAGTGCACATGAGCCTTCATCTTCTTCATCTTATCTCTTGACCTCCATAGCCATGGCTTGATCCCCTAACCTTGGAGGAGCTGGTGTGTGAAAATGAGGCAATATTAGCTCCTGATTTATTCTGAAGACTTCATCCCTAGATCAAGGCACTCCAGCATGACACATCAAATGCGAAGATTGGGTGACATGGAGGGTAGCATTGCCTTTTCTCCCAAAACTAGCATAGAATTGTAGACAACACATTTCGGACTGTTGTGCATGCTGTGATGAAGGCGCAATGTTGGTGGCTATCATAAGGCTTTCATAGCCCCCCTAGTGGGCCATCTCCCTCTAAGAGGGTTTGATCTCATTCCACTCCTACTGTTTACTGTGACCAAAACCCTAGTTGTGGGTTTCCTGGCAGCCATAGCTAGGAAGCTTCAAGCTTTCCTACTGTCATTTTTTTCAATCTGCAAATTATCAACATCGATTCTAATAACTGGAAAACCTTTGTCAGGACCAGTTTTACTGCCTTGTGGAGCTCAAATGCAAAGTTTTTTCTGATCTCATGGATACTACGAAGCTTGTGAGGTTTGACCTTTATTACGAGTAGAAGAATGGAAGTTGGTACAAGTGTTTCTTAGCACTATTGATGTATTTAGCTGGTGTTTCTTACTATTTACTGCTGGTAAATCAGATCATCTTTCTCCTCATTGTTACTCTGAGGGATCCGCGACAGATGATCGGCCAAAACATGGGAGCGACCAGGTTTGGTAACCACTTCAAAGTTGAACTTCTGAAACAGAAGGAGCCATCTCATCATTCTTCCCTTCACATCTACCTTGTTCAACACAAAAGGATAAGGCCTCATGGTCCAATAGAATTTGAAGTGTGTTGACAACAGGTTACGTCGAAACTTATCCAAGGGCAAACAACGTTGCCAAGCACTCAAGCTCTGTCACTATATAGTTTTGTTCTCTGTTGGTTACTTTTTGGCTTGCATAATAGATAGATTGATCTAACTTTGAGGAGCCTTTTTGGCATAAGACTGTGCCTAGGCCTTCAATTGATGCATTGGTGTGTACATGGAATTTCTTCATCTAATCAGGATGTTACAAGATGGGTGCTTCAATCAAACACTGCTTTAGAGTGTTAAATGCTTCATCACAATCAGTAGTCCATGTAAACTCTGTATCTTTCCATAGGAGCTTATGCAAGGGGACTGCCTTTGTCACAAAGTGTGCAATGAATAGTTTGTAATAGCCCACATGGCCAAGGAATTTCCTCAACTGTTTGAGGTTGGTTGGTGCCATTAAGGTTGCAATCTTCTCGATCTTGGCAGGGTCTATTGCTATCCCTTGAGCAAAGACAATGTGGCCCAGAATCCCATCTTGACATCTGTCAAAGCATTGCTCCAAGTGTCCCCAATGCTCACGGATTAGGCTATAAACATAGAAGTTATCTAGATACACCTCAATGATATCATGCAAATGGTTTTGGAATGAGGCCATCATCACTTGTTGGAAGGTCACAGGAGTGTTACAAAGCCCAAACGATATCATTCTATAAGCATAAGTTCCCCATTTTGTTGTGAAGGTTGTTTTGGATTGATCTTCTTCTACGATCTGGACTTGATTGTATCCATTGAATCCATCCAAAAGGGAATAAAGTTCATGGCCTACCACTATATCCAACAGTTGGTCTGTGAAAGGAATAGGAAAATGATTCTTCTTAGTCTTGGAGTTCACCTTTCGAAAGTCCACACATACTTGCAGCTTGCCATTTTTCTTGGGTACCACCACAATGGGTGAAACCCATTCATTATTGGCCCCACTGGATAAATAAATTCAGCTTCAAGGAGCTTCAATAATTTGGCTTTCACTAGGGCAGAGTAATTTGGATTCATGCACCTCTATCTTTGCCTTATAAGCTTGGAATCAGGCTCTAGGTCTATGTGGTGTTGACATATCGTGGGATCAATCCCCTTTAGATCTTTGTATGGCCATGCAAACACATCCAAGTTCTCCTTTAGAAGCTCATGAAGGACCAACATTCTTCTTCTAGAATACTGATACCCACCTTCAAGTGACGTTCAGTACCATCTGCATCCACGAACGTTAATTGCTTTTCACCTTTCACTTCGCAGATGAATGTCCCACAAACTGCTTCTCGGTATAGATCCAACTCCTTTAAGGGAGTGGTCTTCTCTTCTAATGCTCCACTGGAATCGACGTCCTCTTTTAGTGCAAGGTTAGCTTACTTCTTGGGGTACTAAAATGGAATCATTGATGTTTGGGGTTTGGTTTGGAAATTAGTTACTTCTTGGCTTAAAGACTTGTCTTCCGAGGATGCATCCAGGAATGTTACATAATAGGGACCTTCGGATTTTTGGTTGGACTATAGGACTAGTGATTATTGACATGGTGCATCGTCGTCATCCTCTCTTAACAAGGGCGACTTCAGGTGACAAGAGCCATTGATAAAGGAAGGATTATTCTTCTTAATCCATTTCTTATAAAGGTTTTGCATAAACTACACTTCATTAGCCAGTCCAAAGGATACCATAGTCATTCTGTCCAACAACATGGGGTCTTTTGCTTCTGTAACTGTTGGAACTTCTTTCTCACTATGCCTTCTATGAGTAGGATAGATTCTTCTAGTACACTATCATAATCTTCTTTTGAAATGTCATCTTTGTCCTCTTCAAACTCTGTTTTCGCCTTTGTAGGGGCTCCATAAGAGAAGAATATACTCTTTGTGGTATCCTCTACCTCTGCTTTTGTGTCAGTCTCTACTTCTGTTTCTGTTTCTACTTCTATTTCTGTCTCTACTACGATCTCTATCTCTGGCTGTGCTACGGCCATGTAATAGGAAGAGCAGTACCTCCATGCTTCTATCTCGCTATCAGAGGTGGCTTCAGAAGTTATTTCGGGTTCAGGCAAGAGGTATTTACCCATTGAGAAAGACTTTTCTTATTTCGGGAGTTGGCTTACAGTGTCCACTATCAAGGATTGTGCCTTTGTTTTCTTAGAAAAGATCTATTTGACGGCTTCTTTGTCTCCTAATGTGTCATCTATTATGTCATTAGAAGAGTCTATGGATGACTTCAATGGAAGTGGATCCATTACCTTTTTGCGATCCATATAACTTTAGCACCACTTTGTTGGGTCCTTTGCCTAGGGTTGGGGTTCCTTTGAACCAATTTGTCCGTGCCCTTGCTTTAAAAAGCCATGGTCTTCCTAGCAACAGAGGGTATGAGGTCCCGCAGAAATTTGGTTTTACCACACCAGATAGGTCAACCAATAATCTCTTCCTGCGAGGGTTGTCTTCACATATGGGAGAATGCCCAAAGACTTAATTTTGCTTTGGTCTGCCAACCTAATAAGCCATTGTGTAGGTTGCATACCTTGCAAGTCTAAAACATTCATTGTCACCTCTTTCATTATGTTCACTAATGAACCTCCATCAATCAATGCATCTACTATAAAGCATCCTTCAATCCACATTCCAATCTTTGGGGTACCAAGATCCAAGAAGGCATTAGCCACATCCACTTCTTTCATAGGCTTTGGGGCTTTGTTGGACTTGGTTGTTGCTATTGAGAGAGAAATCCTTAGGCCTCTTCTTTTGGTTAGTATGCTTTTGAATTTCTTTTTTGACAATTGGGAGACAATATTAGCAATTGTCAGAATGTTAGGTTTGGTTTGAAGGTGTCTAGGTCTTTGACCAAGTCCTATTCTTTAATAGGATCCACGAGCTTCTCCAATCGACTAGTAAATGGGGCAACGTCCACTTTTATCTTCCCTCTTTCTTTCAAAAGTGGAAACATCTATACTTCTTATATTACTGGAGGTACTTTTGCATCCTCTATATCTTGGACCTTTGGTCCTATCTCTATAACCATCTCTGTAGCTCTCTATGGCATTGCAGTGCTCTGTACTACATTGTTCTGCTCTGTATTATTTTGTTTCTCCGTGGGAAGGTTGAACTTCATCATTTTGGCAAAGGAAATGTTCTCTTTTGAAAATATGGGTTCTCTTTTCTTCACACGTATTATTGCAAAAACTTCCAATTCCACCAAGTTGGAGGTAGGTTCTTGGGTCTTTTGTTGGGGATTAGTGGTAGCTTTCAGAGGAGCTGGACTAGGACAATCTTTAGCAGTGTGGCCTTTTCCTTTGCATCGATTGCATAAGGGTTTGTAGACCATAGACCTTCTAAGGTTAGGATAGTTTGGTGAGATATGCCCCTTTTCTCCACATCTATAACACTCCACCTCTTATCTCTAGCCATTGCCAGACTGTCGTCCTCTATAACTATGAGAGGAAAACCTCATTGGGCCAAAATTAGGACCGAACTCTCTCGACTTTGGTTTGATATCTTGGGTGGTTATCTTGGATTCCAACAAGAAAGTAGCATCAAGAGACTTTATAATAAAGATAGCATTCAAAAGCATATGTTACCTGAGCAATCCAATCATTATTGGTCTATGTTGGCTCAAACTACACAATTTCAATATCAATCGGAGAACCCAAAAAGGTGAACCAAGGCTAGCACAATTTACTAAAAGAGAAAATGTAAGACCAAAATTACATTGAGACAAAGGTATCCATAAGAGCAACAAGAGAAATCCTAGTTTCTAATATATGGGGGAAGGGTAAGAAGCAAGCTTTTGAGCAAGCTTTCTTTTTCGCAATCCCTCTATTCTTATTCTACATAGTTCACTTATTCCACCCATAGATGTACCCACCTCCACTTCCACTTCCACCACTACCACCACCAATGCTAACCCACCACCTTCATTCTCACTCTCTCTCTCTCATATTTGTAACACAAAATCATTGGTGTGAGCACTCTAGATTGAGAGAATCTATATTATATTGTATTATGAAGGTGTTCCAAAACATAGTTATCTTTTTACTCATAAATATTTTTCTATCTGTCTTTTTACTTGTAATTAATTCTCTTTGCACACACACACACACACACACACACACGAACGATCCTCTTGATTGGGCAAACAACTCTATTTCTCTCTCTTTCTCTCTCTCTCTCTCTCTCTCTCTCTCTCTCTCTCTCATTGGGATACCTCATCTTAAGTATCAAACAATATTATTGTGGTAAGAATTAACAAATATTCTTAAATATTTTGAATTTTAGAAGCATTAGAACTCAATAGAATATACATACACACACATATAGATGTATATATATTTATGTATACACATGTATGCATGTGCACATGTATATATGTGCGTGCACATGTGTGTGTGTGACATACATACATATATAAATATGAAAGATGAGAGGAGAGATAAGATTTTTAAAATAATGTTTGATGAGAGAGAAGTGAAAAATAGCTACTAGCTGAGAGAATCATATTATGTATGTATGCGTGACATTTTCTTAATGTGAGACGTAGTATATTGGGACTGTGTTGATGAACTATATTAAAATTTTGGACCGTATGAGTAAAAATCAATCACTTTAGTTTGGGAAATATTTTTTTAAACATAGAAAACTAAAAATTGGCATACTGTAAGGTGCCTGCCCATCGGCTGTCCAAGCATGCTTTTAGCGGTCTATCGGGAAACGAATCTAAGCGTCGCTGTCCGACACTCCCATGGAATGTTCCGAGTTTTGTCGCCTAGGGTTTCTCAAATCCGCCTTGCAATGGAATGTTCATGGCCGAACCCACTAGGATCGACTTGAATTTTGGGCTCCTAGTGGTGGCCAAGGTCTCCTAACAGCATTCTAGTGTCAAGCTTACACAGAGATATCCAAGCCAAAGCAAACCCATGCCGCACTTGGTTCAAAGAGAATGGGAAACGAGAGGGATGCGCCGCTCAACCTCTCTGCCCGTAGGGCATAGTCCCATTCCGATCCCCTAAAACGGTATGAATCGAGGTTCTATCCTAACAATTTCTAAGGTCAAAGATGGTGAACCTTGTGAGGAGCCTCCCAGTTCTCTGGGACCACCCTGCCGGAGGACAGACCTGTCAGGGTTCCACCCACCCACTTCCCTTAATAGCTTTAGTTTTCTAATTAGGTCCTACCACATTTATGTGTGACACTTAAAGTTAGCTTCATTGATTAAGCCTTTTAGGGAACATGGTTTGTTCGCATAACTTATAGCACAGACATGAAAATAGAGCAAGCAATCTATTTGATAAACAAGTTTCTTAACTTATCTTCAAGTTAATCTTTGTCTCCCACCCATACAGGAGAAATTATGTATCCCTTCTGTCCAACAGAAGTATCCTTTCTGCCCTGCAGAAGTAACTGGTCCAAATTACATGGCACCACAAATTCCATATCTTTTCGACCCAGTGGAAGATACACAAAATTCCACGAGGGTATTCTACCCACCAAGATTCCACCTTTATAACTAGTATTTAGGGTTCTAGGCTTCCATCTTGGGTCATGAAGGGGCTCGTTAGATTCTAGGAACAATGCAGGATTTACAGCCAGAGCCCCCTTTGGCACCTACATTTCCTACTACCTAAGATTATCCCTGCTGACAGACCTTTCACCTACGGAGCCGGTCCAAGCCTAGCGTAGCAATAATCATGACCCCCTTGGAGTAGGGTCTCGCCGCTAGCTTGGGGGTAGCCTAGCGCGATCCTTCCTTTTATTTATTTTTACAATAATTTGAATCAAAGATCTAGATTCTAGCAAACACAGACAATCCTTTCAAATGTATATCAAATGATGCAATGACAATCACCCCATCATGCAATTCACAGCTTCACATAGCCAAGGTAGACCTTATCCTAAGGTAACCTTACATTCTAATAAGGATTCTCCTCCCCATAAAGAAGTGTTAAGTACATCTCTTATAACATGTTAAGCAAGGCATGAATTTCCCGTTTGGGCTATCTTACCCAACATAAGAGAAATTCCTTAAAGAAATATATTATGCCAATAACTCAATGAGATGACCTATAGGACTCTTAAATAGACAATCAATTTCTATAACCATCTCTAGTCAACTCTTAACCTTGTCGCATTTGACCATAACTATATCGAATACGCATAAAGACATATGTACAATAAACTTTGATAATTAATTCTAACATGATTCTATGACTTAGAATCTCAATTAATCTAGTTGAAAATTGTAGCGATTAATTGTTTATGCTTGTACTAATATGTTTTCTAGATGAGTTATCAATTTGTGTAAGTGAAGAATATGGAAGCTAATATCTTATGTAATTATTTTATATAGTAAAATAATAATCTAGTAATGAATAACTTGGTTTGGTAGCATGATGACATTAGGAATTTCATCTTTACTCATGCTTGCATTAGCCATACCCGATGTTCTGTTTGTAGTGGCAACTCCCACAACCTCAGGCACTCCCGTATCATTGGCAATACCCATTGCTTGACCGGTTGCGTTGGTCCCCATGGTTTTTCCATTTCGTCGCTTTGGAGCCATCGTCCACGAGTGGTTGAGGGATAGGGAAGGTGGGATAGATTCAAGATGAGAGAGCGTAAGAGAATATGGCTTAGTTGAAGATCGAAACAAGGGAATTGAGCTAACTCTCTTCCTTGCAGCCTCTTGAGGTGACTCTTCTCTCTCTCTCTCTCTCTCTCTCTCTCTCTTTCAAGCTCTCTCTCACAATCTCTTGGAGGGGTATCCTTCTCTCTACCTCTCTCTCGCAGCCTCTCGGGGTCTCCTTATGCTCTTTTGTGCCTCCCCATGCCTCATATTTATAGTAAAGTAGAGAAGAGAGCTTGTGGCTGAGAAGTGGAGCTCTTTGTGGAGGGGGATCTTGGAAAGATCAGTGATATAATGCTCAAATTATAATTCTGATGGTTCCATTGGCTCCGAAAGGGGGATAAAACCCCAAGACTCTTGATTAGAAAGCTCTTAGTTCACTCCTTCTTCTTTTCTCTGTTTGAAGTGTTGTTTTCTGTCTGTAGACTGCGATTGCAGCGCGCACGATTTTGCAAATCCCTCTCTTTATTTTTTCTTTTGATAAAATCTCTATCAGAGAGAGAACTAGGGAGAGAGAAAGAGGAGAGAGAAGATTGCAGAGGAGAGAGAAAGACTGCAGGAAGAGAGAGAATAAGAGTGACAAGGAGAGAGAAAGACTAGATTTAGAGAGAGAAAGACAAGAAAGAAGGGGAAGCCATAAAAGCTGTGAGCAAGAAGGGAGAGAAAGTCTGTAATTTTATTAATGTGTTAAAAAGATATGTAAAATTACATGTCCTCTCCTTTTATACCAATGTCAGTGTGACATGGCATAATATCAATGTTATTTACACTAATTCCTTATTCTCATCTTCTTACAATCCATCCCCACTCAAAATGAAGGTTTTTGTCCTCAAAAACAAATATTGGACTTATTGGTATAGCCAAGTGGGAGGCTGCAGAGTACTACTCTGTACAGCATTACAAGTGGTAGAGGAAAAGATTACCTAATACTCAATAGTAGTACTAATCTATATAGGAGGTCAAAATCAGCCTGTAGCCACTCGGATCAAAAGGAAAAGTTGTATCGTTGCCATGCATTGGATCAACTTTCATAAGATCAAAATCAAATACTGCTGGAAGCATGATCATCATGATGGTACTCACTAACGAAGTCACCATTGCATGATGATCATCCAAATCCACATGCTGTTCATGATCTGCCTTCTTGAACTGAACTTCTAGTTGTGGACTCATACCAAAATGGTCTTCAACAAGATGTTCTCCATCATTTGCATCATAATATTCAAATACCAAGAATATTTTGGCAGACTTTGCCCTACATGTGGCTTGGTGATTACAAGATAGTGGCTTAGCACATCGATAGCATAAGCCCGCAGCATGCAATTCCCGTATCGTATCACTAGTAAGATGTCTAACGCGTTTAGCCTTAGATAGCAATTTTCACACCTGTTCATCACCATTGGTCAGCTCTATAATAGTTTTGACATGCTGCTCATAGTCATCTTGCTGCTCATGTATAACATATGGCTGTCCATGCTCATCATGTACAACAGATGGCTGTCCATGCTCATGACCATATTGCTCATGCTGTCCATACTGCATATGGTGATAATAGCCCTGCTGCACATTAGAGGGACAGTTTGGTTGAGCATATGCATTTTCTTCTACTGATGTTTGCTGCTCATATACATAAGCATGTTGCCTTTGATCATTAGTCCCACAACATTGGTCATAATCACTTGCTTGCTGTTGATCAAAGCTAGAAGTGCACTGATAAGCATAACCATTTCTGTCACATCCATAAGAACTGGGCTGGTCAACCAAGAGATCTTCACAAGTATAATCATAACTATTTTGCTGAAGAGATGGATGCTCATAAGCATAAGCATGTTGACCATAATAACCATTCTGCTGCCAAGGTTCAATGGAATGATACTCTGCATTATGATATGGTACATCATATTTATAAGCATTAACATGCTGTCCAGATGTACTTGCATACTGCTCATATTCATTTACATGTTGTTGCTGTTCATATTCATAAGATACATGTAGATCATAGTGTGTACCATCAGCACATACATGTTGTCCATAAGCATAAGCATTTGATTCAGGTCTTGCTATTTTTTCCATAACTGCCTTTATAAGAGCAATACACTGATCAGCCAAAACTCCAAGTTTGTCAATTCTAGCTTGTGTTTGAAGCCAACCTTGTCCAAGTTTATCAATATTAGCCTGTGTTTGAAGCCAACCTTGTTCACTAGAGCTGGAGCTATTGTTCTCAGCTGCCATTGCAGTCAAGTTGAAGAGATATGTTGTTCCTTGAAAAATATAAGTCCAAATAAGGTGTATGATAGCTTGACTCGAAGGTTAGGATGTCTAGTATCAAGTAGAAATCCTGGTTTGAATTTAGGAGTAGCAGTACCCCTCTCTGTTTAAGAATTTCTAGAACTGTCCACCGTGAACTGCTAGTGAACTGCCGGTACTAAATAGGCTCTAGCTCGAGAAATATGTGTCCAAATGAGATATTTGATGGCTCCACTCGAAGCTTATGATGTCTAGTATCACTTCCAGTTGTTCCTTTGTCGTTAGAATGATGCTACTAATTTCTGTAGCAACTTTTCCAAATCTGTCCCTGTTTGGACTGCACCCTATTTTGGCCCTGTTCCAAGTGTTTTGAGTACTTCCTATCCAACTTGAGTCAATACCCAGTACCTATACACTCAAATGAGTAGGAGAGAGCATTCCATGAATATGGCATTACAAGATTGCATCCCCAAAGCATCATACCCTTGAGAATGCTCCATCGGTCTTCCATAGGCAATAGGTTGATGACGAGAAGTCAAGTGGTACAAGATTCATCATTTAGATCATTGCTGAGCCTTCAAGAAATGGTTCAATCTCTTCAATGTTGGGGAAGAACCTTCAAATGTTGTCGGTCTGATGCTAAGAACATTCAGGAAGTGTTGAAGAGAAAAAGCCCCATGAAATTCTTCAAAATTTTTGAACAATTTTAGTGCTGTCCAAAACTGTCAATCCTAGAGTTCCAGATATCATTGATGATGCTAATGCAATGTATGAATCTGGATCTCCAGTGAGCCAGGAGACAATCAAATCTTCTCTGAAGCATGGGAAACTGCCATTGGTTGCATTGTCGATGGATGACAATCGAACTATTGATGCAATATGAAACCTTGCGTCTCCCAGATAACAAAAGCCTCCTAAGCAGTGACAAGAATCATGTTCATAGCTGGCTTTAAAATGCTTGCAACATTTGCCTCCTCTGCATAGTAGGTTCAGCTATACGACTTGTAACCGCATGTTTATCTGCCTGATTGAAGATGATTTGACTCAGTCCTCAAGAAAGAAGTGTCAGGTCCTGGAAAGTTGCTAGCGAAACTAAAATTTGCAGAGAAACTCAGATGATGCAAAAATTCTATTGCAGGAGACGTGAAGACATGACAAAAGCCTTAATGATTGACAGTACTGGTTGCACACAGAGTGATGAGGAGGACGAAGAAGATATCGATTTCAATCCACTGTCACAACATTTGCAGGAGGCAGGGCAGAGGTGGATAAAATCAAAGACCTGGCGCTACTCCTGTTTGAGACTGCCTTACTCACATCTGGTTTTAGCTTGGATAATCCCAGCACATTTGGCAACCAAATCTATCGTATTCTGAAGCTTGGCCTCAACATTAATGATGATGCAGGCGTCCCTGGTCCACACCTCTGATCAGACCAAGGTCAAGAAGCCCGCTGCATCTACACCTACAAAGCCTGCAGCGCCTAAGAAAGCTGCTCCGAAGAAGGCCAAATCTTTGAAGGCTGCTACCAAGCCCAAGGCTCTGGCCAGCAAGCCGGCTCCTACCTTTGAGTTGCAATCATCTCTTTGTGTCAGACGTCTGAATTTTCGGTAGACACCATGTTTGACCCAATTCTAATGCATCCATACTACTCCACAAGCGTTGAGCAACAACTCCTGCAAATCCCTTTGCTCGATTTCCCATTCAGCAAAATTAATCCACTCTTTGCAACCTCACCAGTATCATCCACCACGAACCTGTATGAGAACTGTGATACAGTAACTGTAGACACTATTGGCAGGCTGATGAAGACATCCAGTAGTACAGGAGCACTCTGGCATAAAGCGATAATGGAGGACAAAGATCAGATGGTTAGTGGTGCTAATTCATCTTATGCACCCTACTCTTTGACCGATTATCCACTTGCAGCCACCAATTTTCTACACAATCTGGTGGATATGGAGTCTCTGGTGGCACGATATGCTGTAGTTTCTCAGGACAATGGCCTGGTCCAATTGTGGAGCCAGAGGTCCTTCTGGATGGAGATCATAGCATTGATAGGACTCTTGAAGTTGCAGAGAAGGTCTGGGATGAAGTATTCTACTTCCTGAAGTGGTTGCGGAGTATACCTTGAAATTGCTGCAACATAGAGTTCCTCCTGCAGTTCCTATTGTTTTCCTGTGCCAAGGATCAGACCCCTAGTCGAAGCAGCTCGAGCTCACTCCGCAGATGCATGTGATTCACAAAATTTCCAATGAGCTGAAGGAGGAGCCTTTCTGTATTGCATACTTCCACACTTGCGTGAACAGAAAGGAAAATTGTCCAGGTATATTTTGGCTAAGGTGGATTTATGAAGCACTACCTCTCGAATATAGGAGCAAGTTGGCGGCTGTCTACTTTGTGCACCCAGGGCTGTTGTCAAGGACACTGAATTCGTCTTTGAGCATGATGAACTGCTTGAACACCAGCCTCTGATGGACTATTGGTTGGAATCGGATCCTATTAGTGCATACAATACAGCTGGGCTTGGCTCTAGGGAGTCTCTGAGATGGGCCCCTTGATACCTTATCATGGTTACTTTGAGGGCAGAGAAACACGATCAAGAAGCTACCAAGTCCCTATATGTTGATCAATTCTTCTTACAAGCTTGCAGAAGAGAGAGAAGTTTCCAGTGTGTTTTTCTTGAACCATATCAGTATTGGAACATTTGTCAAAAGCTGCTAACCACAAGCATTAAGAGGAGACTGGCGGTTGATTGCATTCTGCAGAAGATCAGGTTTCCAGGTTCTGTAACAGCTGTAGCAACAGCCAAAACTCAATGTTTTTTTTTTCAGATACTGATCCACTGTCAGACTGACTCTGTGCGTGTGTGAGAGAGAGAGCGACTGATACAAGAAGTGTGTTCTCTTTTGTGCCCAAGAATTTGTTCGAGCAGTTCCACATGATAGCATACATCTATTTTCTGGTCATCTTATGTTTGAACCAGATCCCTCAGCTTCCTGTTTTTGGAAGATTTGCATCAGCTCTTCCCCTTGCCTTTGTGTTGATTATCACTGCGATCAAGGATGGCTTGTGACCTTGCGGTTCTGAGAACGAGCGACTGAAATGGCTCGCATACAAGAAGCTGCATAGTCCTGAACCTGCAAGAAAGCGTGCGGCAAAAAGGACTTCGTCGGAGCTCGATAGCACGCATGGCCACTATAGGTTGGCTTCGCTTGCTCCTCAATCGCCTGTAAATGAATCTATGAGTACAAAAGGCAGCACAGATCAGATGGACAACGATTTACGAGTTCTAAGTCCCTCTCGAGTTCTTGAAATGGTCAAAATAGAGCCGGATTGTGGCAATTCCATCGGCTGGGGAGAGATCAGAACGATCGGCAGAGAACTAGCATTGTCAGCAACGGCAAAAGAGGTTTCAGATAACATCCCTGTCAGATCCATTGTGGAGCTTCAAACACCTTTTGGAATGGTGGAAGACGTCAGAATTCCACAAGATTAGGTGATTGTTACGGCCAAAATAAACGATCCAGACATCTCCTGTGAGTTATGTCTGTCCTTGAAGACTTTCGAACAGACACCAAATGCGATAGTGTGCAAAGACCCGGTTATCTATTGCATAAGCACCGCCTGGAGAAAGAAACAAGAACCACCTGGTCGTGATACTCACAATGAGTGATGTTCGGAGGAGCCTTGAGACAACAGCTGTAGAGCCTGATGAAATAGAGACCCAGCAGCACCAAATTGCTCAGCACACACACTTCGAGATGTGCAAGAAAAAACAAGATGAACTAGCCATAAGGCTACTCCTCATGAAGCTCATGTTGAAGAGAGGCAAGATTTGAAGTCATTGGATAGTGTAGAAGCCATAGATTGAAGATATGAGCAAGGATCCACCATGAAAGCTTGAGGGAAGCTTGAAGGAAAGAGGAAAGAGAAGCTTGTTCCAAAAAGTAATCAAGGTTTAACTCCTGTAATCCCTGTTTAGACTCCAGTTAGGGCCAAGAACCTTCAAAATGGGCCTCCATTTGACCATGACCTGCTATCTTGACCAATAACCTCCATCTTCCTCAAGATCTCTCCAAGAAACCTCCAAAATTAATCCCAACTTGCTATAGAACATCCTGACTAGTCACAGCTTGAACTGTACCAAGCCCTGTGACCAAATCTTGATGCTCCAGTTACTTCCTGCTTGTCCCTGTGACTAAATTCTCCATGACAGTGACTCTTCCCATGGATCAAAGTTATGTCACCAACCAAAGTAAACACATGTTCTATTGGTACTTCAAATGAGCATGAGCGTGGACAGTCGCGTGGACTATTGATATTGCACATGGTTTCTTGGTTGAGAGCGTGGACTCAGAGATTGCACATTTTTCTTATGCTTGTCGACATGGACAACATGTGAGCTATTGTGATACTTGACTGCATCACTCAAGGTGGTACCCTTATGTTGAGGCCTTCTGAAGAGGAGCTAATGGTAGAAGATAGAGCACTTGAGTGTGCCTATAAAATTCAGGGTCAAGCAAGGGCATATCTGTGTTCTTTTTTGGGCTACTTGGCACCTACTTCAGAAGTGATCTGGATCTGCAGGATAATATCTAAAATATCTAAAATATACTAGTTTTGCCCAAAATCTAATATTTTGGACCATCCAAACTATACACATTAATACTAGTGATTAATATATCTCATAAGTCTTGTTCACGTTGTAACTTACGTAAAGGGTGACTACGGTCCTTGTCAACCCAAGAAAAATGTTGGATTTACGACTCTCGATTTTTCTAAAGAAAATATCTTGAATTAAATAAAAATCCTTAATTATTAATGTTAGTTAATTTTTTACCTTAGTTAGTCTTTAATTAGTAACCTTACTAACTTATTAATTGACTAACTAACTTTCAAAATAACCAACTAACTTTTATTGTGTGGAAATATTACACATACCATACGATGGCTATTTTCTTACATTGTGTGTTTGAGAAAATAAAGATCTTATCAAAGGTAGAAAAGTTTTCTACAATTGAAGTAATAGTCTAAATGTGACTTTTACTCTAATTCTATTGAGGTAGCAAAAAATGTTAAATAGAGAAAATTAATTGCAACTTTTGAGAGAGAGAGAGAGAGAGAGAGAGAGAGAGAGAGAGAGAGAGAGAGAGAGAGTGTGTGTGTGTGTGTGTGTGTGTGTTTTTGGGTGCTAAAGGTCCAAAGCTATTAACGTAGCAAAGGTCCAAAGTCAATATCTATACTAGTATTAAGGGGGTGGGGACGGGTGCCACATGGGAGCTTGCATACCCTCTTTGGTAATGACTGCATGGGTGCCACACGTCATCATCCCATGACCGTAAGAGGACCTCCTATGCTAATGAGAATCCCCGTGTGCCGCTTGAGAAGACTGTGACCCACGGCTATCCAACCAACCCACCCACGACCCTAACTGTTCAAGACTAGGAAGTGACACTAGCACGATATATATATGTATGTATGTATATAATACATTATGTATTATACACTTATATATTTATATATGTATATATTTATATATAATGTTATATTGTATAATATATTAATATATAATATAATATGATATTGTTAATATGCATTACTACACTATTACTATATTATATATTATATTAAACTATATATATATATATATGTGTGTGTGTGTGTATATATAGCTATATATGATATTTATATTATATTATATATTATATTATCAAGGAGAGGGCTAAGAGATGAGAGAAAGAAGAGCACAAGAGAGAGAAAAGAGGAGAGAGGAGAGAGAAAGAGTGACAAGGAGAGAGTAAGACTAGAAATATAGATAAGAAGAGAGAAGCCATGAAAGCTGATAAGGAGGTGAGATGAGAGACATTAATTGTATTATGATCAAAGATGCCAAAAATGAGATGTCTCATACCTTTTATACCTATGTTAGTGTGACAAAGTATTGTTAATAACTCTCTCTCACTGACACATGTATTCCCAACTTCTTACAATCCATCCCTACCCAAAGGTTTTTACCCACAAAAACAAAGTTAGACTAGCAAAGAAGGATGGATGAAACATAGTACTACACTTAGATTCCAGCTATCCAAAAGATGTGATGAGAATCAAATAGTGAAGAGTTAGTTGCTGAAATGAAGACATTAAGGAAAGCTTCTGCCATATATATAATCTGGATGTCTTAAAAAAGAATTGGAGCCTTCAAATCTTCAAGAAATAACCTCTTTAAAGAGTAGGCAGCTTGCTATATAAAACAAGACATGCGGAAGAAAACTGCCATAACTTCTAATAAAAGTATCCAAATAGAGTGTGCCATGTATCAAAACGTAGCTACTAAAGAGTACTTTGACCTTATGTGGTGGATCAATACTAAAAATTAGACATAGTAAAATCTATTCTAAAATAGATTGCTATCTAGACCATATGTAGGTGGTTGAATTCTGAAAATTAGGCAGAGTAACATCTATTAAAAAACAGACTGATATACAAAAATCTGTGAGTGCTTCTTATACTCCTTGAGTTGTTTCATGGTGATAAACTAAAAATCAGATTCACTTGGAATTTCCTATAGATGGATAGGCTACTTATCAATGGAAAACTCCATGTACAATTGCAAGAGCAATTAGTTTACCTGTACTTCATAATTTTCAACTAACTATATGGGAACCCGTAGGCACATTTGAGTGCTGGTTTTTTCTTCTCCATTAGCTACTTGTAATCTTATGGGTTGCTATAAATTATTGGGAAAGTAGTGTAACCTATCCACAATTGATTTATTTATAAAAGTGTATATACTGCCACTATCTATCAAGATAAACACATCCTTTTTGTCGAGACCTAAACGGGCCCAACATTGGCTCTACGGCACTAGTCGGCTCTCACTACATGGCTTCACAGCCAAGAGCATCTAAGACTTTGTGTTAGTACGTTTTTCGTAGCCCAACGAATAATTCTTTCCCTACTCCTCAAAAGAAGTCCCTAAACATGTTGGTGTTGTATACCATGTAGCACGCACATAAGAAGCACGCCTCGGTTGATCACCGCGGCTCCACTACGGCTCTCCTATATCTCGAGGATTCGCCCCAATATGCGCCATGAACATAAAATAATTTCGAAACAAAGTCCACTCTTTTCATAAATTGATCCAGGAGATGATATATAGACCTCACCAAATAACTCCCAAGGAACCGAATATCTAGCCCTATGGCATGAGATACCTCACACTCTTAGTGTCGAGTCATTACTCATATAAATAGGTGCTATGCATCCAGGATACGATACCATGAAGTGCATCAATGCAAAAGTGAATATGACCATCATGCTCAAATAAATATTCATTGAAAATTAGTAACGTAAAAGTGTGAAGACAATTCTTTTCATGATTACCTTTTCTACTACGCGAATGCTTCATTTTGCTTAGGGCTAGCATTGAGTTTCCTTGTGCTACTAGTCCCTTTAAATTTTAAACAACCATTAACTATATATGAAATGCAACATCAAAGATCAAAATTTAACATACTTCAATCCTCAACAACCCCCTATCCCCTACCTTTTAAAATTTTACTTACAATGATAGGTATAAGGCATGGTTTTTATGTATCTTTCTTTATTAAAAGCGGTAAAAACTCACTCTAACAAAGAAATGGGACTGAAAGGAGGCTAAACCTCATGCTTCAGCTCCATTATATGATCACACATATTAATATTATTTTTTCTTATTTTTATGACACAAAAAAACATAAATTTTCCATTTTTCTTTTATTTTCTCTATTTATTTATAGAAAATTAGAGATAATTACTAATTTTTAGATGTAGATTGATTACTCTTATAGAAAATGATTTTCTTAGTGTATTTCATTCCATGGGAACGGTGTCGTAGCGCGTAGGATTGAAGGTCACCACAGGGTTTGGAAAGAAAACTGGACAAGATAGATGGAGATGTGGCTTCAAGAGATAAGTAGATTACAGTGAATGTTTTAAAGTTCAAGAGGTACTTCACGGTCAATCATAGGTTTTTGAGAGAGAAGAATGTATGGGGGTTCAAGAGCTTAGACTCTGGAGATGGTAGAGATAAGAGAAGAGTTGAAGGTTTCAAGCTAAGTCCTTGAAGATGTTAATAGAGCTTCCAACTGCTCGTTCTTAGCAAAGATCACAAGAGTATTGCCTCATAAGTTCTAACTCAAATCAAGCTTGTTTTACTTGACTGTAAGAGCAATCACAAATTATGAAATCAAGTACAATATGTTGTCATGTATCATAAACAACTCTACATCCCATCACCCATACATGATGCCATAACATGAATCAACTTTGCATGATTACATTTAATGTAGATTGTAAGGGACAAAAGCGTATGAGTCAATTACAAGGCTTGTAGGGCAAAGAGACTTGCATCAAGAGAGCTTCAAATAGAGATCTTGATAGGGATAAGTCACCATAGCCCAGAAATAAAGAGAAAAAGCTCATCTTAATTCAACTCAAAGCATCTAAGAATGGTCTACAAACATTGCCTTGCCATAGGGGCACATAATACTTGCATATTTCGATAAGTTATCTTCTGTAGAGCAAGAAATAAATTAAAAGAACACTGTTGTAGCTAATTCTCTAAATATGGCTGAAGATATTAGCCTAAAAAGCTTTCGGAATTCACATATGATGATAACATAAACTTTCCCTAACATGAGTGCATAGATAAACCAAATACAAGTGTCTATCATACCATATGAAGCAATAGAGAAGGAAAAGGACTTGCTGTCCACGAAATTCACTGTGTAGGCGGCCTATTTCAACCCATATACATGGCATCAACCTTTCGAGAAGGCACTTTGATGAAGTACAAAAACAACCCCTATATTCAAGAGCTTGTAACAAGCAAAAGGTAGCTTGCAAGAAGCATGTAAAAGTAGAAGAGAAGAAGGAGGTCCTATTGTCCATGTCTGTCTTGTTATTGGCTACCTATTTAGCCCAAGCATGAACATAGAGCAATCAAGATGCTCTCTTAATACCCCTTCCACAATGCTTATGCAATGTCAACTTGCATCAAGCATATCAATGTAAATTAAGACCAATGATTGATCGTGAATCTTCAAGAAGAGGAAGATATGTACTGCTACCTACTATTCTTTGTTTGGGCTACCTATTTCAGCCCACTTTCATCACATAATCAAGACAAGAAGGTTTCTTGATATTCCTTTCTTCAAGCTTCTACAATGGTAGCTTGTAGTTATCTTCCAAGATCAAGATTGAGCCCTTGATGTGTTAATGCAAGAAGATGAGCTTCAGCCCTTAAGATTATAGGTTTTGACAGTCAAAAGCAACCCTTATACAACTCTTGAAGTACTCAAGAGGGTACATTTGATGCCTCTCTTGGCATGGAAGATCAGACTCAGCATATAGAAGAATACACAAATCAAGAACAAACTTTCCTCAAGAATCATAAGAGTGATCTAGTAGAGGTATTGGCTATTGCCCTTAAATACATAGTTCAACCCTCTTTTGGGTGGCCACAAATGCTGCTCTTTCTCTGCCATTGCATGAACAAAAGTGCTACTTACTTGGCAAGAGATGAAGGCTCTTCTGTTCCTTTATTCCCAAGCTGGAGTTGCATGGTAGGAAACTCCACTTTGTGTAGCACATACGTGATGCGAATACTCCAGGTCTTCTTCTCTAGCCTGCGCCCTTATACTGTGCCAAAAATTGTGCTGTCTCTCTTTGTTTACATCTTTACTATCTCTTGCTTATGTCTTGTTTCATATAAATCACATAAAGCATATCTAAGGCATATACAATGTTTCATGGGCATAGACTTAATCGACTTTCTTAACTAAGTGATTTCTCATCATAATGAACTTGTTTCATACATGCTTTTGGATGATCACCTTCACAGACAAATCAAAATTACAGGATTTCAGCATTGCTGCCACAATTAATGGAATTAGAGCATATTCTTTCTAAGCCTTGAACTGTTCTTTTGCCAATAAGACTAGCTTGGTGTTTTAATCCAGTGCCAATCTCTTTGCAATAATTTTATTTAAAATTTTTTCTTTTGAGTTGGCTTCCAATGAATTACCTTCACAAACTCATGTAGTCAGGACATGAGGTTTACATCCAAGCTATGTTATTGGCCAATAACATATATACCATGCCATGTGAAGCAGACTTATGAAACTTTAAGCTTTTCAAGCCCAGGAAACACCTTGTAACTTACTCTTGTGTTTAGTAATCAAGAGTCTCGTGAATGCAAATAATCAGCTTATTTACTTCCTGTACACAGAATCCCATGACACTCACCCCTTCCTAACCTGCACATCCTCTAACGTGTGCCACTTCCTTGTATTTGTAGTGTTAAGAGATATCTTTATTTGTCATGTCTTCATCTTCGTCTTCTAATCCTTCTTCTTCTTCTATGTCTTCATGCTCTTGGATTAAATCCAAGTCTTCTAGATCATATGTTGAACTTTCTCTTTGTTTGAAGAGCTTGATTCTTTTCACAGCTATGGGTATCTTCATGCTTGTCCTATCCAATTCATCCAATGAATATGTGACATTGTCATGAACAACCTTTACCACATATGGGCCAAACCAACGCTTTTCCATCTTCCTAGAAGCAATGTATTGATTGTCTAGGCTGCTATCATAGACAAGCACCCAGTCATTTTCTTGGATAGCTCTTGGCAGAAGTTGATGTTGCCTATCAAATCTTCTTTTATTCTTCAGTCTTGCTGTTTTTGGCTTCTCAATAGCTGCTTCAATATCTTCAGGCCTTCTTTCTACCTACCATATGCGCAAAGTCAGCAATTCTTCTCTACTGATGCCTTCCTTCCAAGGTAGAAGACTCCATATGAGAATATATTCTTCAATTGGCATAATAGGCTACTTCCCATACATAAGTTCAGCTGGCATATAGCTAGTTACGGTACTATGAGTAGTCCAGTCAGCCCATAATGCAAAAGGCAGCATTTTAGGCCATTCTTTAATCTTTCCCCTACAAGACTTTGCTAGAGCTTTAAGAATAGGACGATGCCCTCTCTCACTTTTTCCATTGCCTTCAAGATTGTAGGTTGATGTCAAAGCCAGCTTAATACCCAATTGAGCAAAGAAGCTGCATGCCTCATCGACATCCAACTCTCCTCTATCTGCAGTTACTTTGCCAACACAACCATATCTGCAGAATATTTCTTCAAGCAAAAAGTGACAAACAGCTTGAGTGGTCTTGGTTGTTAAAGCTTTACCTTCAACTTGATTGGTTAGATCCTAAATATCGCATATTCCATATTTTTGTAGGCATGGTTACAAGATCAATAATCCATCTATAATGTATAGACAAGCGATAAGTCGATTGTAACCCATCTTGATGCTTAACCATAGAGTACATCTGACACACACAACAAGTTTCAATAAAAGGCTCTATGTCTCGATACATGTTCTGCCACCAATATTTTTCTTTGACTTTATTAAAGGTTCCCCATATGCCTCTATGGCCAGCCCACAAGCTTTCATGAAATTCTTTCATTACCTGTTATTGCAATCTTTTGTTACCTAAAACTTAGATAGATGCTCTTTTCTTCTTCTTTGTGTGCTTCCATAGATGCCCATCTTTAAGGAAAAAGCCATAAGCTTTCCTTTTAATATGCTTGAACTCCTCATCGGTCCAAGTCTCCTTCTTCTTCATTGTGCTCAAATATTGACCGATCTTCAGCCAATCTTCTTCATAATCTTCTTCAAGGAAATTAACTAGAACTTGAGCAATGCAATGAGCATGCTGGCTTCTAGTTGACCTCCCTTATTCCATAGGCAAATCTTTGATCTTTGTTGTAGTTTGCTGATTTACAATAGTACATTTTCTTGTTCTTGCTGTACTTAATATTGTTCCATTAAAAAAAATCAGGTACACTTACTGTTTTCAGCTTTGGTTCTGTATATGCAGCAACTGAAAATGTATTTTCAGCAGTCATGGAATGAAATTCAGCAAGTATAGATTCTTCAATTTCATCTTCTTCCATCAACTCCTCTTCATTGTCATATATTGCACGTGACAATATGTCAGCAAATGGATTCTCTTTTCCTGCAATATGCTTTAATTCGTTTAATATATGCAATCCATCTTAGCATAGCAATGTTGGGTGTAGAGCAGTTGGCAATCATGCCCAAGAGTGGAAGACAATCAGTTTCTACCACGACGGAAGCACCTATAAAGTATTCATGATCACACTTTAATGCTGTTACAACTCCCCACAATACCCTTTTTACTTGTGCATACCTTCTTTGATGTTCATTGAGAACCTTTGCTCCAAAACGAATTGCATACCTTTTACCTTCAAGATATTCTTGGCCAACAGCCCATCCTATCCCAATGGGACTTGTATCTACAGTAAGAATGATGGGCTGTCCATTTGAATAATCAACCCTTTTGAGAGTGGGGGTTGAAATTAACAGCTTCTTTAATTTGCATATAGTGAGAGTATGCTCTTTACCCCAAAAGAATCTTTGGCCTTTCCTTAATAATTGATAAATATGTTTGGCTACATGAGCAAAATGTGGTATCCATATGAGGTAGAATACACATGCGCCAAAAAATCTCCTCACCTCTGAGATATTTGTGTGACGGTGAGGATTACATCAATGGGGTTCAGGAATGGGCTGCCCTCTGTATCTTTCAACAGAGCGTGAGACAGAGGGTGGGCTGAGTGTGACGGATGTCTCTTCAATTAATTATTGAGAAGTGAGGGTTGAGGGATGTTACGACCATTGGAGTCAGGTACGTTTCTGTTTCCCTATGCACCCACGGGATGGGTCTCTGCCATCAACATAGGACACATCACTCTGTTCTGCACACTGCACTGTAAGGCTCCCTGGCCTTCCTGCTTGCACCTATGCCAGACGGGGTTGGACGCACTGATGCACCTTTAATTGTGCGCCCTGGCATACTCTCTCTACACCATCCCCTTGTTGATTCCTAAACTGGGTGTGAGATTTGGATTTCCATCATTATTTCCTCGAGTGATGTTAGTAATGGGACGAGTGACTATTCTTTCATTCCAATTGAGTGATCGTGAGTCGAGTGCAATATCCCTTGTCATCGACGAATTTCCTACGATTCCTTCAACCAGCTCCCTCCACTGGTTGCTACCGCGTGGTCCCTGCCACGAAGGACGTGTGCTGTGAAGACACCTTGGTACCACCTACAGTCGACAACTATACAAGACGCAACCTCGATAGTTGACATTACTCCTCGGCAATATGGGCCAAGTTTTCTAATCCTACACCTTCTGTTTCTCAGTGACGGTCATGTCTTAAGTATGGAGACATTCGTGGTTGGTTTGCTGTGTGGTCTTAGGTCCTTGATGTTTGGTTTACCCTTCCTGCTAAGGTTTTAAGTGTGGGGATGTGTCCTTACGCGTCTATGTTGCATACCTCCATGTATATACCCTTCTATGATTATGCATCTATGCCATGACTTCATTTTACCTTGATGGGGTCCCTTCCACACTCTTTCGTTCTATTTCACTCTGCCCTCAGAGCAATTCCTTGACTGTTTGCCTTTATTCTTTGTTTTGCGATTTTTTCATGTGAATGTATCCTACATTCCCTAAGAATCACATCCAACCTTACAGCCGTGTTCGTCCCTTTGAACTGCCTATTTTCCATTTTTACCAACCCCTGTTCCAATAGACGGTTCTTGAGTTACTAATTTTTGAAGCAATTCTCGTAAATTAGATGATTTTCCATGTGAACATGCTTTTGTTGCTTCGAAACACTGCTCTGATGTGCCAGCCCTACCCTACCCATTTCCCTTGACATTTTTTCTTTTTACTCCGTGTCATTCCGATGCACGGTTTATCTGTTATTAATTTTTGCGGGTTTTCGGGCCCTTTTCATGCCTATTTTTCATATTTTTCCATGTGAACATGCCCTATTTTCACCAGAATTCCAGTTTAATTTGACATCCGTGTCCCCTCAGCTTTTCCCCCACTTTCTCCTTTTTCCTCCCTCCTCTTTCGACTATCGGATTTTTAGTTATTAATTTTTCCGCTTGTTTTCAGGTGTGTTTTTTGTGTTTTTCCCATGTGAAACCCTCCTAGTTCCCCCCAAACTGAGTTTTGATGCACCAACCCTATGAATCCCCTTCTCTCGGACATTTTTCCTGTTTATCACACTTCGTTCCGGCAATTGGTTCTTCCCGTATTAATTTCGGAGTCCATTTTCGGGTCTGTTTTTGGGGTTTTTCCCATGTGACCGCATCCTATCTTGATCGAAACTGTGTTTTGCCACGATAGGGTTGTTGGACACATTATTTTGCACATTTTTCCTTCTTTTTGCACTTTGTTCCGATGCGCGAATTTTCCAGTATTAATACACGTATATGTTTTCGGGTCTGTTTCTTGTGTTTTTTCCATGTGAACACCCTGATTTTGACCCGGCACCAGTGTTGCATTTTTCTATCATCTTCCCCTCATCTCCCAACACATTTTTCCTTTTTACGGTTTTTTGATCCGACGTGCAGTTTGAGTTTTATTAATTTTTCTTCCTTTTTGACGTGCGTGTTTCTCGTGTCATGCATGAACGCGCATGTTTTGGTTTTACGTGCCTCGGGACACCCCCGTGACCTTGGTGTTTCGCATGTCATCGTCCCCGCTCTGTCTGATCCTGTCGATGCAAATTTTTTTACCCCCGCCACGCGCTTGCACGCGAGATGGGGGTGCACTTCTTTTTACCCATCATAACAATTTTTTGTTATTATATCTATATATATATATATATATATATATAAACCACCAACATCTAAACAAAAAAAAAACATTAAAAAAAAACAAAAACACAAACAAACCACATTAACAAAAAAAAACATAAGAAAAAAAAACCCAAACACACAAAAACAAAGAGAAAAAAAAACACCAAAAAACAAAAACACCAAAAAACCAAAAAACAAAAACACTAAAAAACCGAAACACAACAAAAACAAAAAGAAACACAGGAAATTCAAAAATACAAAATAAAAAGGAAAAAAACAAAAACGAAAAAAAAATCCGTAATTTATTTGAATAATTAAAAAAACAAAAAACAAAAAACAAAAAACAAAAAACCGTCTTACCTGTGTTTCACCTGCGCCCGCGTCCCGTACCTTCCACCCTCCCACCTCCTCCTTCGGCCCTGCTTCCCTTAGGCCTCCCTCTCCCCCGCCTCAGTGCCGCCTCCTACTGCCCTCCTCCTCGGCCCTCCTCGCCACCACCTCCTCCTTCTTCCACTCGCCTCGGCGCCTCCTCCTATCGCCCTCCTCCTCGGCCCTCCTCGCCACGTCCGCTACGTCCACCTCCTCCTTCTTCCACCCGCCTCGGCTCTCCTTGCCATGTCCACCTCCTCCTCCTTCCACCCCGCCCGTCCCCTTCCTTCATCCCTGCCCGCCACCCTCCGTTAGGCACCCCGCCTGTCCCCTTCCTTCATCCTTGCCTGCCCACCACCTTGGGCCCTCCTTTTGCCCCCCCACATTTACGCCCCCCACCATATTTACCTCCCCCCATTCACCCCCCTTCCCTCTATTTACCCCACCCCCACCTAACCCCTAGCCCCCCTTCCCACCCACCACCCTCTTCACCCGAAGCAATACTCCCCTCTCCCTCCCCTGTTCCCATGCCGTGCGGTCTCTCTCGATGTGTGTGTGTGTACGGGTGTGGCTAGCGGGCGTTCACGCGCGAGGATGCGCATCCAACTTGTCTGTGGGGTGGTGTGTTGCAGTCAACCGTTCACATGCACTCATTTTCAGCTGTTCACACGCAGCTCGGGTACCAACTTTTAATTTTAAAACCCAAAAAACACATAAAAATAAATATAAAACATAAAAAAACTTCAAAAATTCATTTAAAATTCAAATAAATTGCAAAAAAATTCCTAAAAATTTTCTAGCATTGTTGAAATCATTTATACCACTTTCTAAAGTGGAAATTCAAGAAAATAAATTGCTAAAAATTCAAAACGTCAAATTTCTTTCAAAAATACATGCAAAATGAACAAAATGCATTAAAGATTAGTAAAAATTCAAAAAATATTTACATAAAAATTCTAGAAAATTTCACGAACCCCTTGCCCCTTTCTCCAATAATTTTTCAATTGAAAATGCTTTCATAAATGGCCAAAGTATCATTTGAAGCCAAAATCCTAGTTTTAATACTTCACCTCATGAAAATTCATTTTAAATTCCAACAATCAGCTAAAAAATCATGGAAAAATTCAAACAAATTGTTGACACTTGTTGGATTGTTGAAATTCCACCCTTACACTTCACAACACATTGATGTGTTTGGTGCACAAATCGGACACCGTATGCACGCGTAGTGAGCGTCAGAAGGTCCCCAAGAACAAAAGAACTCTACTTTTTACACAAAAACCAATGAAGAAAGCTTGCACGACATGAACAAGAGACCAATTGGGTGCAATCTCCCCCCATGCCTTGTGTGAGCGCTCCACAAAGCATGTATTGAATATATTATTCATCTTCAAGCTCAAATAATAGCCCAATTTATAAAATAACACGCTTTAGCTTTTGAGTTTACTTTTGTGCCACTAAAGAATTAAAGCTAATGGGCGCCCAAGAAGTTAGGCGGTACCCAAATACAATGTCCAATACAAGTATTTAAATCGTGCGCCCATGCGTATACAAAAATAATAAATAAATATCAAATGCTTTGATAAATAAGCGTGACAAAATATAGGTACCATGCCTAAGATATGCGCCCATAAAAAAATAATGATAATTTGAATACACGCTATCCTCCAATGCTTCCAATGCCACCGCTGCTCGCTCTACACATCAATTGAAGCATTCACAATTGTTAGAAAAATAATACAATTAAACCGATAAAAGTGAATACTTAACAGTCTTCAGCTATATAAATAAATTGGTTAGAAATCAATCCTAACCTTAATTTATTACGAGTGCGCACTCTAAACTCATAAACGTTTATTAATTTAAATATGTATTTTACGAAATCACCCGCTATGGAATCACCCATGTACACATAAAAGTAACAAAACGCCCAAAAAGGATAGGTGTCCCTATCGACTTTTCACACAAAGAATCCACCTTGTGTATGAGCCCTGATAATAAAATTTTACGGAATCCATCACAAAACCTCACGGAATCCACTGTGGAATATGCCTCCTGGCACCATACCCCCGGGGTGGGATAGCAATTGTCCTCAATTGCTATTAGCTCAATGTGGAGCTAACAGAGTGGGGAAAGCATTTAGGTCTCTAGCGTGCATCCATTGGGCCTCTTCAACATGATGATTTTTAAACTTGACCAAATATCTAGAATATCTACAGCCAGTTCTAGTGGTCATAAAGTCAGTATCTATAATAGTTTCAGGCTCAAGTATTTTGGTTTCATCATCTAGCAAAGGAGGGTTTTTATAGATAGGGTGTATAGGTAGTTGGCCTCTAAAAGGTCGTAATAAACTGATATGGAAGGTGTTGTGTATTTTCCAATGTTGTGGTAGTGCTAGTTTAAATGCATTGTCATTGATTTTGTGTATGATATTGAATGGTCCATAAAATCTAGGTGCTAATTTGACAACTGGGTGTTTATCTACACTTTGTAATCTGCGTTTTTCAATTCGTAACCAAACATAATCATCAAATTTAAAATTCATAGCATGTCTTTTCTTGTTTGCTTGTTTTGTGTATGATTGCTAGGCTTTGGCAATCATATCTTTAACTTCATAAAAAATAGTAGCATGCATGTTAACAATATCATCAGCAGTCTGAATTTTGTTTGATAATGATGCAACAGGTGTAGGCAATCGATATCCATAAATAACTTCAAATGGTGCTTTCTTTGTAGTTGTATATGGTGTGTTATTATATGCAAAGTGAAGTAAATGTAGATGTGTATCCCATGTGTGTGGTTTGACTGCTTGTTTCAGGATGAAATGCAGATGAAAAATCAATATTTGTTCCTAAGTTAGCAAACAAAGTAATCCAAAAATTATTATAGAATCTAGAATCACGATCAGAAATAATAACTTTTGGTAAACCATGGTTAGTAAACACAATTTTCAAAAACAATTGAGCAGCTTGAAAATGAATCAATAGGAATCCAATTATTTGTAACTAATTTATTCCAATCAGCTTGAAAAGTAGGATCTTGATGATAAGTATCTTTCATGGAAATAAGGGAATAAAATGATATCGCAGAAATATTTTGAATTGTCGGTCTTCTACTCATAGCAACAACATTTTCTTTTCCAGGTTGATATTGTATAAGGGGATGAAAACTTTGAATAAAAGCAGTCAATTTAATATGTCGGTCAGATATTTGTGGTTGACTAAGGAGATGTCTAATGCTTTGTTGGTCAGTTTTGATCATAAATTTAGATCCCATTAAATAATGTTTCCATTGACGTAAGGCTTGTATTACGGCTAACAATTCTTTGTCATAGATAGAATATTTAAGTTCAGATGGTTTGAGTTTGCAACTAGAGTAGGCTATGGGATCAGAATCTTGCATAGGACTGCTCCTATTCCAGATCCACTAGCATCAGTAACTACTAAAAAGAATGGTCTATTGAAATCAGGTAATTGTAATATAGGAGCATGAGTTAAAGCATGTTTCAACAAATCAAAGGACTTTTGTTGATTGTCAGACCAGTTATACACAATACCCTTCTTTAAAAGTTTTGTCAAGGTAATGCAAGTAATGAGAAATTCCTCACAAATTTTCTATAAAAACTAGCAAGACCTAGAAAAGAACGTAATTCATGCACATTTTTGGATATGGGCCAATTTAAAATTGCTTCTATCTTTTTAGGGTCGACTTTAATTCCTTCTGATGAAATAATATGTCCTAGATATTCAATTTCTGTTTGGAAGAATTCACTCTTTTCTGGATTAGCATATAATTGATTGTCTTTTAACAACTTAAAAACTAAAGACAAATGTTCATAATGCTCATTCTCATTTTTACTGAAAACTAATATGTCATCAAAGAAAACAATGACACAATGCTGATGTTTCAAAAATATGCGATTCATCATGCGACTGAATGTGGCTGGTATATTAGTTAAACTGAAAGGCATAACCATAAATTCATAGTGTCCAAATTGTGTTCTAAATGCAGTTTTTGAATATATCAGATTTGTCCAATCTTACTTGATGATATCCAGATTTAAGATCTATCTTGCTGAATATGGCAGATCCTTGTAGTTTATCCATAAGATCATCTACCTAGGAAATATCCATTCTTAACAGTAATTTTATTTAGGGCACGATAATCAATGCACATGCGATAAGTATTATTTTTCTTTTTCACTAATAAGACAGGTGCACCAAATGGAGAACTATTAGGTCTAATTAATTCTCTGTTAAGTTATTCTTCTATTTGATTGTGAATTTCTTTCTGTTTAATCTGGTTATGTCTATATGGTGCTTTACATGATGGTTGTGTTCTAGGAATTAAATGTATCTTATGATCTTCAGGACGTGAAGGTGGTAATCCAGGTGGTAAATCAGCAGCAGCAAAACAATCTTGAAATTGGGCAAGAAATTGTGTATACCTAGGATGCATCTGTTTTTCTTTAGCTTGAAGTTCATTCACCCATATTAAATAAGATTTGCTACTTTTATGTAATGCATGTTTAGCCTGAGTATGAGTAAGCAGTGGAAAATTATTAGAAGCGTGCATACCATGTAGTGTGATTTGTTTTCCTTGAAAATAAATTTTAATTGAATGCATAGAATAATCTATGTCAGGATTGTATTGATGATGCCAGGGCATTCCTAAGATAATGTCACTAGAGTGCAAAGGTACAACTAGGAAATTTCTTCGTTCAGTATAATCACCAATTTTAATTTCTAAATTATGCACCTCTTGTGTTCCATTATATCTCGTACCTAGGAATGCAGCCTTGATGCGATAATGTGTAGAAACAATTTGTAAATTCAATTCTTTGACTAACTTTGCAGAAATAAAGTCATGTGTGCTCCCATCATCATGTAAAATAGTCTTTTCTTTACTATGCACAAAACATTTCATTGTTAATAAAGAATGGGGAGTTGGCATACCTGGCAAAGTATCCGAAGTAGTACCAATGTCGTCATCATCTTCCGTAAAGTCCGGCATTTCCTCACGTTTTTCTTCTTCTATTGCTCCCAGATAATTGATATGGACAGATGGCTTTTTGGATTGACAATTGGCTGCTAGATGTCTAGGTTGAGGGCATTTGTAACAAACTATGGGTTTGGCTTTGGATACATTATTGGTAATGGCAGGAAATTTAGGAATGTTGGGATTTGACTGTGGGGATGGCTTAGGGTTTGGATTTGTGTCTGATGGAAAGGCAGGTGGTTGTGTCCAAGATTTACGGAATGAAGATGGAAGAAAATGACTTTGATTGAATCTTCGAAAATTTAAATTGAATTGTTTGGAATCAAAGTTACCATTAGTAGGAAATTGTTGTGGTTGCTTGTCTCGTCCGCGAATTTTGTCTTTAGTGTCATGGGCCAAGGAAATTGCATCTTCAAGTGTTGTTGGCTTGAACATATTGACTTCCGCATAGAAATGTCCAAGTAAGCCAAACATAAAATTGCGTTTATGAGTTGCTTCAGGTACATCTTCGAGCATACGTAGTTGCAATAGGGCATTCCAAAAACGTTCAGTGTATTGGGAAATAGGTTCGCGATCCCTTTGTTGTAGGAGATTCCATTGCTTGATAGCTTTTTCATGGAATTGAGGAGGAAGGAAATTCTGCAAAAATTTCTCTTGGAAAGTATCCCAGGTAGTGGGACAATCAACGCTCTTGCGGACCATAGTCCACCATAAGGATGCTCGGTCAACTAAATGGTTAGTGACATATTTAATTTTGTCTTTCTCAGCATATGTTTCTTCATGGAAGTAATCATCAAATTGACTGATAAAAGCAAGTACAGTCTTTTCATCACGTGATCCATTGAAAGTACGAAATTTGAAGTTTCTTTTACTTATCTTTGTTTCTTTGCGAATGGATTGGGCTTCAAGTGTTGCATCGATGGTACGTCGTATAAGATCTTTGGGTTGCAATCCATCTTGATCGGTGGTAGATCGTTGCAAATTGGCCAATTGAACTTGCAAAGCTTGTCGGACTCTTCGTTATTCTTCAAGCTGTATCATAATCAAATCCAACTTTTGCTCCATGGTTCGGGCAAATCACCTTCAGCCATAAGATCGTCCATGTTTTGTTGAGTCATCCTGCAAAATTCCAAAAGACCTCACACTCTCGAAATCTTATTAGTGGGATGAGCGTAGCTCAAAGGCGGGTTTACAAGGCTTGTATATTTTGTTTGGCTTTTGTAGTATCTCTCCTTTACAATCGCAGAATTCGTTGTCACAACCGTGCTCCAAGAGAATAGTGTTGCGTATAAACTGCGTATAGTCTGCGTGTGATCTTCTGCTTTTGCTGAAACTAGTTTAGCAAGACTGCAAGTGTGAACAGGGACTTCTCGAGAGTAATACAATGATTCGTATGCTTCTGAGTATGAATTGCCTCTTAAGTAGTTGTTGAAGATGACTTTGATGACCTTGGAGACTTGAAAAACTTGGAGGACCCAAAGCTTAAAGCTTTATTGACTCTGCGTGATTTTTGTGGACAAGAGGATATTGTCGGTCGATTTGACGTCGATCAGTACATGCCATTGCTGCCATTTTATGAATTCGTTTATGGAAGCTTTTAAATAAGCTTCTTGTAAAGCTTATTAAGCTTTTGACTTAAGCTTGAAAGGTTATGGCTAAAAATTTATTATCTGTATCACGACTTGATGAAGGAGCTTTGCCGCCGGTCCTTCGCCTACAGAGGCTGGTCTCTCGCGATTAGAGGGTACAGAAGGGGGTTCTTGACTGCCAGGAACATGCTGGTATTGACCGTTTGCCACGAGACTGACTGTAGAGCTTGATCATTCCAGGAGCTCCGCCTTCGCGCGAGATGGTTAGCGATTGGAAGCTATCGATCTCAGCTTCGCTCTCATATCATTGGTGCACAGATCGGACGCCATATGCGTGCGTAGTGAGCGTCAAAAGGTCCCCAAGAACAAAAGAACTCTACTTTTTACACAAAACCCAATGAAGAAAGCTTGCACGACATGAACAAGAGACCAATTGGGTGCAATCTCCCCCCATGCCTTGTGTGAGCGCTCCACAAAGCATGTATTTAATATATTATTCATCTTCAAGCTCAAATAATAGCCCAATTTATAAAATAGCATGCTTGAGCTTTTAGGTTTGCTTTTGTGCCACTAAAGAATTAAAGCTAATGGGCGCCCAAGAAGTCAGGCGGTACCCAAATACAATGTCCAATACAAGTATTTAAATCGTGCGCCCATGAACATACAAAGATAATAAATAAATATCAAACGCTTTGATAAATAAGAGCGACAAAATATAAGCGCCATGCCTAAGATACGCGCCCATAAAAAATTGATGATAACTTGAATACATGCTATCCTCCAATGCTTCCCAATGCCACCCTTGCTCGCTCTACACATCAACTGAAGCATTCACAATTGTTAGAAAAATAATACAATTAAACCGACAAAAGTGAATACCTAGCAGTCTTCAGCTATATAAATAAATTGGTTAGAAATCAATCCTAACCTTAATTTATTACCGGTGCGCACTCTAAACTCATAAACGTTTATAATTTAAATATATATTTTACAAAATCACCCACTATGGAATCACCCATGTACACATAAAATTAACAAAACGCCCAAAAAGGATAGGCGTCCCCATCGACTTTTCACACAAAGAATCCACCTTGTGTATGAGCCCCGATAATAAAATTTTACGGAATCCATCGCAAAACCTTACGGAATCCACCGTGGAATATGCCTCCTGGCATCAGTGTCCTATATCTCATTTTAATTATTAAAAGAAAGAAAGAAAAATAATAAAAAAACAAACCAACAAAATAAAACAATATACAAAATACAAACACACCTAAATTACAATTAAAAAAATTTAAAAAATAAAACTAAAACAACACACTAAGGTGCTTTATTATTTTTTCGAGTCAGTGGTTTTCGCTTTTTTGACTGGATTCCTTGCATTTGGGACTACTTAGTGCACTTTCAGTCTCTTGCATACACACCCCTACCAAGTATTTATTTTTTTGTTTTTTATTCATTTTGATCATCCCTTAGCCACAGTTAATTGTTAAAATGAAATTTATTCACCCACATTTTCACATGCGCTCGTCCTAAACACACATTTTTCTAATAACTTAAAATCAACCCGCTGTTCACTTTGCACGTGCTACGTGCAGTTCAAAGGTACTTTAATTTTTAATAAAAAATAAACCAACCATCACAAAAAAGCACGCGTTGATAAAAAAAGCACTCCACATAACCATTAATTTTTAATTAATGAATTTGCATTTAGAGACCCCAGTCTGGGTATCGTAGTCCAAGTTTTGTTTAAGTATCGCTTCACCTTAATAAATTGTAATTAAAATTTTAAGAAGGAACTGCCGTGTTTTTATTAAGGTTTATAACCTAATAAAATTTCACCCATTGTTAATAATTTTTTTGAAATGAACCCTTTATTAAAACCATTTCCCCTCACTGCATTTTTTTCCCCTTTTAATAAACACGCTTCGTGGGATGGACACGTAAAGTCCTCTTGGCTGAAATTGTTGGTCAAAGTTATGGTTAGGTCCTGATTAGGTTTTTATGGTATTATGGTTTGCTTATGTGATACGATTACGGGTGTGATTTGTAGTTTTTTTTCTTTTTTGCCTGATACGGGGTCTTGGGTGGTGCACAGATCGGACGCCGTATACGCGCGTAGTGAGCGACAGAAGGTCCCCAAGAACAAAAGAACTCTACTTTTTACACAAAAAACAATGAAGAAAGCTTGCACGACATGAAACAAGAGACTCATTGGGTGCAATCTCCCCCCATGCCTTGTGTGAGCGCTCCACAAAGCATGTATTTTATATATTATTCATCTTCAAGCTCAAAGCATAGCCCAATTTACAATTAGTACGCTTTAGCTTTTGTGTTTGCTTTTGTGCCACTAAAGAATTAAAGCTATTGGGCGCCCAAGAAGCCAGGCGGTACCCAAATATAATGTCTAATACAAATATTTAAATCGTGCATCCATGCTCATACAAAAATAATAAATAAATATCAAGTGCTTTAATAATAAGCGCGTCAAAATATGGACGTCGTGCCTAAGATATGTGCCCATAAAAAATTGATGATAATTTGAATACACGCTATCCTCCAATGCTTTCCAATGCCACCGCTGCTTGCTCTACACATTAACTGAAGCATTCATAATTGTTAGAAAAATAATATAATTAAACCGACAAAAGTGAATACCTAGCAATCTTCAGCTACAAAAATAAATTGGTTAGAACTCAATTCTAACCTTAATTTATTATGAGTGCGCACTCTAAACTCATAAACGTTTATTAATTTAAATATGTATTTTGCGGAATCACCCACTTACACATTAAATTAACAAAATGCCCAAAAAGGATAGGCGTCCTCATCGACTTTTCGCACAAACCTTGTGTATGAGCCCCGGTAATAAAATTTTACGGAATCCACCACAAAACCTCACGGAATCCACCGTGGAACATGCCTCCTGGCATCATACCCCCGGGGTGGGATATCAATTGTTCTCAATTGCTATTAGCTCAATATGGAGATAACAGCGTGGGGAAAGCACTTAGGTCTCTAGCATGCATCCATTGGCCCTCTTCAACAGGATGATTTTTAAACTTGACCAAATATCTAGAATATCTACGGCCAATTCTAGTGGTCCTAAAGTCAGTATCTATAATAGTCTCAGGCTCAAGGATTTCAGTTTCTTCGTGTAGCAAATGAGGGTTTTCATAGACAAGGTGTATAGATAGTTGGCCTCTAAAAGGTCGTAATAAACTGATATGGAATGTGTTGTGGATTTTCCAATGTTGTGGTAATTCTAGTTTAAATACATTGTCATTGATTTTGTGTTTGATCTTGAATGGTCAATAAAATCTAGGTGCTAATTTGACAACAGGGTGTTTATCTATACTTTGTAATCTTCGTTTTTCAATTCTTATCCAGACATAATCATCAACTTTAAAAGTCATAGCTTTTATTTTCTTGTTTGCTTGTTTTGTGTATGATTGCTGGGCTTTGGCAATCATGTCTTTAACTTCATCAAAAATAGTAGCATGCATGTTAGCAATATCATCAGCAGTTTGAATTTTGTTTGATAATGATGTAACAGGTGTAGGCAATCGATATCCATAAATAATTTCAAATGGTGCTTTCTTTGTAGCTGTATGTGGTGTGTTATTATATGCAAACTGAAGTAAATGTAGATATGTATCCCATGTGTGTGGTTTTGAAATTGTGTAAGCACGCAAAAGATCTAAAATAGTACTGTTAGTAGCTTCTGTTTGACCATTTGTTTTAGGATGAAATGCAGATGAAAAATCAATCTTCGTTCCTAAGTTAGCAAACAAAGTAATCCAAAAATTATTGCAGAATCTAGAATCACGATCAGAAATAATGACTTTTGGTAAAACATGGTTAGTGAAAACAGTTTTCAAAAACAATTGAGCAGCTTGAGATGCAGTTAAGGTTTTCTTGCATAGAATAAAATATGCTTGTTTGCTAAACCTGTCTACAACAGTCCAAATCATATCATGATTAGCTTTAGTATTAGGCAGACCAGTGATAAAATCCATTGAAATCTGTTCCGATGGTCGTGTTGGAATGGATAATGGCATTAGTAAACCATATTGTTTACCATGGTGTCTTTTAACTCTTTGACAAATTAGGCATTCAAATACAAAAGTAGATATATCAGTGTCCATATGTGGCCAATAAAAATCTTCAATCAATATACGCAAAGTAGATATAATTCCTCTATGACCTTGATATGGGGGACAATGAATTTATGTAGAACAAATGATCGAAATGGAACAATCACACATAATCTTTTTTCATAAAACATAAATCCATTAGTGTAAGACAATGAATCAATAGGAATCCAATTATTTGCAACTAGTTTATTCCAATCAGTTTGAAAAGTAGGATCTTGGTGATAAGTATCTTTCATAGGAATAAGGGAATCAAATGATATCACATAAATATTTTGAATTGTCAATCTTCTACTCAAAGCATCAGCAACAACATTCTCTTTTCCAGGCTGATATTGTATAAGGGGATGAAAACTTTGAATAAAAGCAGCCCATTTAATGTGTCGGTTAGATATTTGTGGTTGACTAAGGAGATGTCTAATGCTTTGTTGGTCAGTTTTGATCATGAATTCAGATCCCATTAAATAATGTTTCCATTGATGTAAGGCTTGTACTACGGCTAGCAATTCCTTGTCATAGGTAGAATATTTAAGTTCAGATGGTTTGAGTTTGCAGCTAGAGTAGGCTATGGGATGAGAATCTTGCATAAGGACTGCTCCTATTCCAGATCCACTAGCATCAGTAACTACTAAGAAGAATGGTCTATTGAAGTTAGGTAATTGTAATATAGGAGCATGAGTTAAAGCATGTTTCAGCAAATTAAAGGACTTTTGTTGATTGTCAGACCAATTATACATGATTCCCTTCTTTAAGAGTTTTGTCAAAGGTAATGCAAGTAATGAGAAATTTCTAAATTTTCTGTAAAAGCTAGCAAGACCTAGAAAAGAACGTAATTCATGCACATTTTTGGGTATCGACCAATTTAAAATTGCTTCTATCTTTTTAGGGTCGACTTTAATACCTTCTGATGAAATAATATGTCCTAGATATTCAATTTCTGTTTGGAAGAATTCACTCTTTTCAGGGTTAGCATATAATTGATTGTCTTTTAATAACTTAAAAACTAAAGATAAATGTTCATAATGCTCATTCTCATTTTTACTAAAAACTAATATGTCATCAAAGAAAACAATGACACAATGCTGATGTTTCAAAAATATACGATTCATCATACGACTGAATGTGGCTGGTGCATTAGTTAAATCGAAAGGCATAACCAGAAATTCATAGTGTTCAAATTGTGTTCTAAATGCAGTTTTGAATATATCAGATTTGTCCAATCTTACTTGATGATATCCAGATTTAAGATCTATATTGCTGAATATGGCAAATCCTTGTAGCTTATCCATAAGATCATCTACCCTAGGAATCGAGTATCTATTCTTAATAGTAATTTTATTTAGGGCACAATAATCAATGTACATTATTTTTCTTTTTCACTAATAAGACAGGTGCACCAAATGAAGAACTACTAGGTCTAATTAATCCTCTATTAAGCAATTCGTCTATTTGGTTTTGAATTTCTTTCTGTTCAATTTGGTTATGTCTATATGGTGCTTTACATGGTGGTTGTGTTCCAGGAATTAAATGTATCTTATGATCTTCAGGACGTGAAGGTGGTAATCCAGGTGGTGAATCAGCAGCAAAATAATCTTGGAATTGGGAAAGAAATTGCGAATGCCTAGGATGCATCTATTTTTCTTTAGCTTGAATTTCATTCACCCATATTAAATAGGATTTGCTACTTTTACGTAATGCAAGTTTAGCCTGAGTATGAGTAAGCAATGGAAAATTATTGGAAGCATGCATACCATGTAGTGTGATTTGTTTTCCTTGAAAATAAATTTTAATTGAATGTGTAGAATAATCTATATCAGGATTGTATTGATGACGCCAGGGCATTCCTAAGATAATGTCACTAGAATACAAAGGTACAACTAAGAAATTTCTTCGTTCAGTATAATCACCAATTTTAATTTCTAAATTGTGTACTGGTTGTGTTTCATTATATCTTGTACCTAGGAATGCAGCCTTGATGTGATAATGTGATAATTGTGTACTGGTTGTGATAATGCTCCCATCATCATGTAAAATAGTCTTTTCTTTACCATGCACAAAACATTTCATTGTTAATAAGGAATGGGGAGTTGGCATACCTGGCAAAGTATCAAAAGTAGTACCAATGTCGTCATTGTCTTCTGTAAAGTCCGGCATCTCTTCACGTTCTTCATCTTCTATTGCTCCCTGATAATTGATATGGACAGATGGCTTTTTGGATTGACAATTGGTTGCTAGATGTCCAGGTTGATGACATTTATAATAAAATATGGATTTTGCTTTGGATACATTATTGGTAATGGCAGGAAGTTTAGGAATGTTGGGATTGGCCTGTAGAGATGGCTTAGGGTTTGGATTTGTGTTTGATGGCAAGGCAAGTGGTTGTGTCAAAGATTTACGAAATGAAGATGGAAGAAAATGACTTTGATTGAATCTTCGAAAATTTGAATTGAATTGTTTGGAATCAAAGTTACCATTAGTTGGAAATTGTTGTGGTCGCTTGTCTCATCTGCGAATTTTGTCTTCAATGTCATGGGCCAAGGAAATTGCATCTTCAAGGGTTGTTGGCTTGAACATATTGACCTCCGCATAAAAATGTCCAAGTAGGCCAGACATAAACTTGCGTTTATGAGTTGCTTCAGGTATATCTTCGAGCATTCGTAGTTGCAATAGAGTATTCCAGAAATGTTCAGTATATTGTGAAATAGGTTCGCGATCCCTTTGTTGTAGAAGATCCCATTGCTTGATGGCTTTTTCGTGGAATTGGGGAGGAAGGAATTTCTGTAAAAATTTCTTTTAGAAAGTCTCCCAAGTAGTGGGACAATCAATGCTTTTGCGGACCACAGTCCACCATAAGGATGCTCAGTCAACTAAATGGTTAGTGACACATTTAATTTTGTCTTTCTCAGCATATGTTTCTTCATGGAAATAATCATCAAATTGATTGATAAAAGCAAGAACAGTCTTTCTATCGCGTGATCCATTGAAAGTACGAAATTTGAAGTTTCTTTTACTTATCTTTGTTTCTTTCCAAATAGATTGGGCTTCAAGTGTTGCATCGATGGTATGTCGTATAAGATCTTCAGGTTGTGATCCATCTTGGTCGGTGGTAGATCGTTGCAGATTGGCCAATTGAGCTTGCAAAGCTTGTCGTGCTCTTCGTTTCTCTTGAAGCTGCATCATAATCAAATCCAACTTTTGCTCCATTGTTGGTTCGGGTAAATCTCCTTCAGCCATAAAATTTTCCATGGTTTGATCAGTCATCCTGTAAAATTCCAAAAGACCTCACACACTCGAAACCTTGTTAGCGGGATGAGCGTAGCTCAAAGGCGGGTTTACAAGGCTTGTATTTTTTTTAGTTTGGCTTTTGTAGTATTTCTCCTTTACGATTGCGAAATTCGATGTCACAATCGTCTTTCAAGAAAATAATTTTGCGTATGGTCTGCGTATAAACTGCGTATAGTCTGCGTGTTGATGATTGTTTGCTGTAATCTGCTTCTATTAGTTCATAGGTGTGAACAGGGGCTTCCAGAGGGTAGTAAACTAGGTCGTGTGCAACTGAATACGAACTGTCTTTATGATAGTTGTTGAAGATTGAACTTAGAACTTAGTGACTAGTGACTTTAATCTTTTGGTGACTAAGTGTGAATTTGAAGAACTTCAGGATGTTTTCGTTAGATTCGGTGATGGACAGTACATGTTGCCACCGCCGATGGTTGAATTTGAAGATTGAAGCTTTTAACTAAGCTTCTTGTGAAGCCTAATAAGATTATTATGAAAGCTTGAAGAGCTAGGAATGAAATTTCTTATATGTTCTCAACGACTTCATGAAGGAACTTTCCGTGTGGTCCTCCGTCGCTCGCAGAGGTCGGTCCCTCGCGATCTGAGTGTACAGCAGGGGGTTCTTGACTGCTAGGAACACGCTGGTATCGACCGTTTGCCACGAGACTGATTGTAGAGCTCGATCATTCCAGGAGCTCCGCCTTCGCGCGAGATGGTAAGCGATTGGAAGCTCTTGATCTAAGCTTCGCTCTGATACCACTGATGCACAGATCGGACGCCGTATATGCACGTAGTGAGCGACAGAAGGTCCCCAAGAACAAAAGAACTCTACTTTTTGCACAAAAAACAATGAAGAAATCTTGCACGACATGAAGCAAGAGACTCATTGGGTGCAATCTCCCCCCATGCCTTGTGTGAGTGCTCCACAAAGAATGTATTTTATATATTATTCATCTTCAAGCTCAAAAAATAGCCCAATTTACAATTAGCACGCTTTAGCTTTTGTGTTTGCTTTTGTGCCACTAAAGAATTAAAGCTATTGGGCGCCCAAGAAGTCATGCGGTACCCAAATACAATGTCCAATACAAATATTTAAATCGTGTGGCCATGCACATACAAAAATAATAAATAAATATCAAGCGCTTTAATAAATAAGCGCGTCAAAATATGGACGCCATGCCTAAGATACACACCTATAAAAAATTGATGATAATTTGAATACACGCTATCCTCCAATGCTTTCCAATGCCACCAGTGTTTGCTCTACACATCAACTGAAGCATTCACAATTGTTAGAAAAATAATACAATTAAACCGACAAAAGTGAATACCTAGCAGTCTTCAGCTACAAAAATAAATTGGTTAGAACTCAATCTTAACCTTAATTTATTACGAGTGTGCACTCTAAACTCATAAACGTTTATTAATTTAAATATGTATTTTGTGGAATCACCCGCTATGGAATCACCCATTTACACATTAAATTAACAAAACGCCTGAAAAGGATAGGCGTCCCCATCAACTTTTCACACAAAGAATCCACCTTGTGTATGAGCCCCGGTAATAAAATTTTACGGAATCCACCGCAAAACCTCACGGAATACACCGTGGAACATGCCTCTTGGCATCATTGGGTGACTATTTGTTGCATCGCATGAAGTTTTCGGTCGCATATGTGTACAGGTCATGTCGAATTTTTTCTAGGACGTGGGTTGTTTGGGGTGGTCAATTGGTTAGTTACGTTTGTGTGTATACTTCTTTTGATCGATTTCTTTTTTATAGCTATTTGGTTGTTTTGCAGGCATTCTTTTTTATTGTCTATGTTTGTGGTGTGTGTGTTTTCCATATGAATGGCACCTCATGCTCCTCCTCCTATCTAGTATGTCCTGTTGATCAGTAGGGATTGTTCTTCCCTATTGACTTTTGAGCCTATCGCGAAAATAAGACTTGTAACTTTCGTGGCTGCTTCACTCCCATTGATTCCAGACGATCCATCCCTATGTGATGAGTTTCTTGTATCATACAGTAAGAAATCGGGCCTGGTTCATAGTGCTTCCATGGTATTGACACCCCGAGGGTTAGGGAAGGCTTTGTCTCTTCCCTACAAAGGAGAATCCTTTGCTACAGCCAGACAATTATTCTCAAATGATGAGATTCTTAAGCTGTTATAGAAGTAGACCAAAGAGGTTCTGGATGTTAAGAAGGTGATTAACACTTTAGGAGTGTGTTTTTCTATGATCACTGATCCTCTTTGGAAGTTAGTCTGCCAATTCCTCCAAGACAGGTTTATGCTTGCCAAAACACCATCTCATTATTTGTCCAAGGAACTCTTCACAGCTTCCAGGATGGTGTTAAAAGGGGTTGCCATTGATTGGAGTACTTACTTGCTTACGAAGATGGACCAACATTTTGTCAAAGTGACTAGAGGGAATGTCACCAATGTCACCTATGGTTCCTATTTATATGCTTTCTTGATATACTCTGGCCTTAAGAAGGGTATGCTACTACCTCCTTTATCTAATCTAGTTCCTCCCCCTCCACCTTCAGAGGATTCAGAACCTATTGACATAGAGGATATTGATTCCCCTCCTCCGTTGGTCATTCAATGGAAGCGCTTGAAGTGTGTGGCAGATAAAGTTTCCTCAGTCATTCCCTCAGTAACAATTCCTGCTACTTCTGGCAGTGGGACCTCTCTGCCTACCTCACATGTAACAATTTATTCAGGGCATATCAAGAGGGTTCTTTGGAAATATCAGTCCCTTCACTAAACAGTTTGGTGTCAGGAGATGCTATTCCATTCCTTTGTAATGACATCTAGAGTTCTATTGAACTCTCAGTGATAGCATGTGTTCAACAGTTATATGCTTCTTTCTATGAAGAATTGATGCAATCCAAAGACCAGTTGCATAAGGCAACCACAGACTTAGCCTCTACTAAAGACACTCTTGCCGATCTGTTTAAGCAGATGGAGCAGTAGACCCAAATGATTGAGACCCAAAGAGAAGAAATATATTCTTTGAAGATTTAGTTAACAGAAGCTCAGCCAGAGGTCACTAGAGTCTCGGAAGAGAAAGAGAGAATGCCCAAAGAAGCTCAAGAGTTTCAGACCCTTTTAGATGCAAAACTGTCAGCTTTGCAGACTGCTCATAATACATTGGAATCACAAGCTTCCCAGATTAAGCAGTTGCAAGACCAACTGGTGTAGTCATGGTCCATTCCTCCAAGCCCCAATGTCCCTATGATTCCTTCTATATCTCAGCAGGACTTGGCAGTTCTCCAGAGACAGGCCACATTATGTCCGTTGTTTCAAGATAAAGTGGAAATATTGTAGTCTAGGATGGATTTGTTATGGTCTACATTTGAGCACTTTTAGGAATATGTTCCTCCCGACCATTCCTTCTTTGTCCATATCAGTTGCAAAAGTTGGCCTTATATATGAAGCTTTCAACGATGGATCACCCTCTTCCAGAGGATGGTTGGAGTGGGGCTTGGTCTTCTGATTTTCTGACAGAAGTTATCCGTATGGTCTTTGAAGATTCTGTGACGATGGATACCATGTTGCTGTCTTACATGTATCTACGAGGTGATCTATTGATTTCAGATGATGTAGATCTGACTTGGTATGTGGGGGATGTGGTTTTGCAAGCTACCTTATATGTCAACTATTTGGAGTTGAGGATAGATGACATGTTCCAATGTTATTCTTCTAAAGTGGCTACTTGCCCTGACACTTCATGGCATTTAATGATTGATTCTGTGGTCCAGAACCAACGTCAGAATGCAACTTCTACTTATGCACAGAGCACTAACCAATTGAGGGTGGATCTCTTAGCTTATCTTTCCAAGAACCATCCATTTGATTCATCCTTCTTTGATGCCTACCAGAGACGATCTGTTTTAAGTCCCTCTGTTCCTAGCCTATTGTACTATCAACAAATGGCTCATTGCTATGATACTTATTTTTCCCTTTATCAATCCAACTCAGCAGCTATCTTACCTCTCCTTTTCCAACCTCAGGGTTTTCCTCAAATTCCTATATTTACCTATTGTTCTTTCATTGAAGATCGAGTATTTTTCCCTTCTCCGCCATGCCCTTCTCCATCTATTAATATACCTTCTACTTTTCCTGCTTATCAATTGACACCTTTCCTAACTGATTCACTTAAATTTTCAGCCACTCCTTCTTTAGCTTATTCATTATTTTATGATTTTGCCTACCCATTTGTTCATCCTCTTTTACTTATTCCGTTTCCATCTCCTGCCACTTCTATTTCTCAACCCCCTCAATTGGTTAGTGGGTACGAAGGATTTGATCAGCAGATTTTGAGAAGAAGAGGATGGAGCTCTACTGATTCTCTCACAGGACCACAGATTAACTGGCCATTAATTCCAAGGGACTGGACCACTGCTAATCAAGCATACCAGAATTACCTCCATTTTTCTCACCAATATTCACAATCTCTAGATCCTTCAGTGAGATTGATAGCTCATTTTGCTTGGTATCTAGCATATATGCATAGGCATTCCCATAATGATCAAAAGGCCATTCCAAAGCTTTGTATGAATGTCAATGTGAACATTGATTCCCAACAGTTGGATGTCCTATATTTTCATGCCCTATGTCTACCTAGCAGATACCTTGTTTTGCTAGAAAGGATGTACTACCTTCAGTTCTTTCAAAATCCTCCAAAGACATTTGTGAATGAGTCCTTCTCCATGGATCGTTTTCGTAATCACCAAGCCTTCAAAAGGGATCACCTTCATTGATGCCTCTGCAATGTATTTTGGATGATTCTTAATGATATATATCTCTCTTTTTGGAGGTGTCATTCAGATGGTTGTTCTGTGTTTAGTGTTTATGTGTGTGTTGTAGTAATCTTATGTGATGAGATTGTGGTGGTTGCCTATTTGATTTACTTTCGAGAGATACATTTTTGGAGAATTGCAGTGATGGTGATGCTGGTTGGATAGTTCGAAATGCTAAAGAAGAACCTCTTATATCCTTTACAAATTTGTTATGGCTTTTAATTGTTTATCAGATGTGTTAATGAATAATGAAGTTTTCCTTTAGTAGTATTTTCTAGAAATACAGGTGATAAGTTGGGGTCGTGGTTTGGAGAGATTATTGAAGACACTGAGGAAGATAAAAATTGAGCTCTTTAGTGAACTTATATTCTTCTTTTCCTTAGGTCGCGAGGATGCTTCCTTTGTTGAGAGTGGAAAAAGACTGAAATTTTGATTGATTTTTGTGGTTTTTGAGGTCTGAATGATTGATTTTTGATGGATTTACAGTGATGAATGGTTGTTAATGGAAGTGTTTGAGAGTGTTTTGGATGATATTGATTATGTTTTGGAAGCTCATGATGATTTTTAGTGGAGATATGAAGCTCCGTGATGTTCTGATAGGTTCTGTTGAGGTTCTGATTGGTTCTGATACCTTTTGTATAGCTTCTGTTTTGTTTTGATTTTCTTCTGTATGAAGCATGGAAGATGATTGACGTAGATTGAAATCTTTTGAAAGATTATTGAATAGTTTTTGGTAGTTTGGAATGGTTTTAGTATAAATTATGAGGATTTGATGTTCTTTGATGACCTTCTATAATCCTCTGTAAACCTTCTGTAGAGCCTGTCTCTGCTCTGTCTCTGTTCTGTATATGCTCTGTTCCTGTTCTGTACTGTTCTATAGATCTTCTGTAAGTGTTCTGTAGAATGTATGTGTGACTTTGAAAAAGTTTTCTAACTTTTGAAAAGGGTGAATCTAAGTTCAAAAGAGCTAAAACAAATGGAAGAAGCAGTTGTTGAAGACTGAAGAGAAGACTGGAGTGACAGTGACAGTAGTGAGCTATGAAGAGACACTATAGTGGCTCTGGTGCCTCTTCACATCAGATATGCCTCTTGGGAGGTGCATCCACGACCTAAGAAGGATTATTGAGAGTCATTATTAGAGCATTGTAGTAAGGAGATGATGTATTATTGAGAGAGAGAGAGAGAGAGAGAGAGAGAGAGAGAGAGAGAGAGAGAGAGAGAGAGAGAGAGAGAGAGAGAGAGAGAGAGAGTCAATTCTATCAAAACAGTGTAGTTACTGTATATGAGAGATCAAGAGAGAAAATTATGAAGACGTTGAAGATGAATACTATGTGATTTTTTTCCATTAAAAAATGGTGTATTCTTTTATAATCATTGTTCTATTGATGGATTTTATGAAGATGTTGAAGATTATGGTTGATTCTATCAAATCCATGGGAGATATTTACTATGATGCTGCGTGAAGAATTGTTGTTTTCTTTGTTTTGGTCATCAAAAGAATGAAATAAAAGCTTGTTGATGATACAAGATAGATTTTCATGTAGTAGAATCCCCTTTTCCTTGGTGTTCCTCTTGGGGTTCCAAGCCTTCCATGATATTCATGATTGAATAATGAAAGATTGGAATAAAGAAATTAGTGTAGGCTTAGGGTCTTACCAATGCAATCCAATGACTCACTGATTGCTAGTACTTACCCTTTACAATATTTCAATCTTGGGTAAAGAAATTCAAACAATCAAAATTACTGTTATGCATCAAGACATTGTAAATGATACCCATAATAATACTATATTAGAGAATTTCGGAATCTCCCAAGTTCCACTTTCAAATAAGGAATAAAGATTTGACCAAGTGGCTAAATCTTAACCCCATTTGAGAGTGGGACTTGGGGGGATTGCTTATATAGTATTTAGGGAAAATTTCACCTTGAAGTAAGGGCATAAGATTTTTCAATGTGTCCAAATATTAATCACATTAGGAATTCCCAAACTTTATGAAAATTCCCAAATTCATGAATATGTGGTTTGATGAAATAAGAGTGAAATGAATGCTAACATTCAATGTAATAGACTCTGATCAATGAGAAGAGCACTAATCTCTGATCTATTGATCAATTCAAAGAATTACTTAACCAATAATCTCCCATCAATAAGTGAAAAAGCTTAAGTAAGTGGATATTGAGAGATTTCAAAGATTAATCAAGTGAAATACCTTGATTAATCTTGAAGAAGATGATTGATGCAAGCTTCAGTTCAATACTTGAAGAATCTACCCCAATCCACCATGAAGCTTCAAGAATCCATAAAATCAGCCCACACATGCTTGAATTAGATTGAATTTGTGAGAAAGAATCAATATCTTGGTCTTACTTGAATACCTGAATGTTGGAGATTCAAGCTTCTTGAAGAAAAGCCCTAAAATAAACCTTGAGCTTCAAGAGGCTCAGTATACTGGAATTTCTACAAGTCTTGAATTCTTCAATCATCCACCTCAATGCTTGTCAGAATAATGTCCTTTAGCCCTGAATGAAAGCTTTCTTAAGTGATCTTGAGAGGTTAAAAGATTTTTAGTAATAGCTTTTTGTCCATAGCCATTGGAAGGTGAAGAAAGCTTGTAGAGACAAAGAAATGGGTCAATCTTGCTACCATTTATGCTCCATAGCCAAATAGAAGGCCTTAGGAGGAAGAAGATGTAGAATCTTATGTCAAGATTTTTGACCATTGAAGCTACTGCCCTGTTTTGCCATAGTTAAGGTTTGAAGGAGATGAAAGAGAAGATTTAGAGGACCAAATAGCTAGCTTCCTTGCCTTTTGGAAGTGGCCAAATGAAGCTTGATGATCATGGAATGAACCATGACCAACTAAGCTAAAGAGAATGCCTACATGAATTTAGGGAAAATTGCACCAAAAAATGTGGGCATGTTCCTAGAAGGTTGCTCAACCCCACGACTCACAATGTGGTGCTCTATTTGATGCTTAGAAGTTGAAGATTCATTGCCCATGGTCAAAGAAGGAGAGGAGATCACTAGAGAGCAAGATATTGAGTTTCTTGGCAGCCACCATGAAAGATTTAGCCAAAAGCTTGAAAGAGAGAGGAAAGAGAAAGCTTGTGTTGAAAAGTAACTAAAGTTCTAACTAAGAATAACTCTAATCTCCCCAGCTTAAACAAATTTACCTCTAAAGTAGCTTGTAATTGATGCATGACCTACCATTTTATCCATGATACTTCCAAATTTTCCTTCAAGTACTCCAGTTAACTTTGACCTAGCTGTCCTTGGTCTCCTTGGTCATTGCACTTGACCATTTTCCCAATTGATACCCTATCCTTGAATAACCAGGAAGAAATAAGACTGAGAATCAAATCCAAGAAAGGATTGTACCAAATGGATCAAAGGCCAATGTTCTAATACCACTTGTCAAAGAGAGGGCTAAAAGGTGAGAGAGAGAAGAGCAAAAGAGAGCAGAAAGAGGAGAGGGAAAGAGTGATGAGGAGATAGAAATATTAGAAAGATAGAAAAGAAGAGAGAGAAGCTATGAAAGCTATGAACAAGGATGTGAGATGAGAGACATTAATTGTATTGTGATCAAAGATACCAAAAAGTACATGTCTCACACCTTTTATACCTATGTCAGTGTGACAAGTATTATTAATATATAACATTATGTACTATTGTTGATTATTAATATGTAATATTAAAATATTAGTTATTAATATGTAACTTAAATTTATCTTTTATATATATATATATATATATATATATATATATACATACATACATACATACATACATACATACATACATACATACATACATACATACATACATATAAATGATATCATATATATGTATATATCGTACTATATATTAACATTATAACATACACATACATACTATATAATACACTTGCATTGGGTCTCTCTCTGTCTCTTTGTGAAGGTGATGGTGTACAAGTACATGAAACTTGCATTAAGATGCAAAGTGTCCCAATTGTTTTATTGGCATTGGTTCTTTGAGCTTTAGTACAAAGAGAGAGAGAGAGAGAGAGAGAGAGAGTGAGAGAGAGAGAGAGAGAGAGAGAGAGAGAGAGAGAGAGAGAGAGAGAGAGAGAGAGAGTGTGTGTGTGTGTGTGTGTGTGTTTTGATAAAGATCCAAAGCTATTAATATAGGAGAGTGGTATTGTAGAATTTTGTAATATTTCCACACACAATAAAAGTTAGTTGGTTAGTTCGAAAGTTAGTTAGTCAATTAATAAGTTAGTAAGGTTACTAACTAAAGACTAACTAAGGTAAAAACTAACTAACATTAATAATTAAGGATTTTTATTTAATTAAAGATATTTTGTTTAGAAAAATTGAGAGTCGTAAATCTGACATTTTTCTCAGGTTGACAAGGACCGTAGCTACCCTTCACATAAGTTACAACGTGAATGAGACTTATGAGCTATATTAATCACTAGTATTAATGCGTATAGGTTGGATGGTCCAAAAATATTAGATTTTGGGCAAAACTAGTTTATTTTAGATATTATCTTAAAAAGATATGGAGATTTCTAGAACTAGATGTCATTTAAAAGAAAAGACAAGTGGTGTTTTAGTTATTTTGGAGTTTTTATAAAAAGAAAAATAAATAAAGAGAGGATTTGCAAAATCGCGTGCGCTGTGATCGTAGTCTATAGGTAGCCGACAACACTTCGAATAGAAAAAAGAAGGAGTGAACTAAGAGCTTTCAAACCAAGTGTCTTGAGGTTTTACCCCCCTTTCGGAGCCAATGGAACCATCAGATTTATGATCTGAGCATCATATCACTGATCTTTCCAAGATCCCCCTCCACAAAGAGTTCCACTTCTCAGCCACAAGCCCTCCTCTCTAATCCACTATAAATATAAGGCATGGGGAGGCACAAGAAGCATAAGGAGACCCTGAGAGGCTACAAGAGAGAGGTAGATAGAAGGATACCTCTCCAAGAGATTGTGAGGGAGAGCTTGAGAGAGAGAGAGAGAGAGAGAGAGAGAGAGAGAGAGAGAGAGAGAGAGAGAGAGAGAGAGAGAGAGAGAGAGAGAGAGAGAGAGAGAGAGAGAGAGAAGAGTCACCCCGAGAGGCTGCAAGGAAGGGAGTTAGCTCAATTCCCTCTATCTTGATTCTCGACTTATCCATCTTCTCTTACACTCTCATATCTCAAATCTATTCCACCTTCTTAATCTCTTGAGTCTACTTGCGGACGATGGCCTCCAAGTGAAGAATGTTGCGGGCGGATGACAATCCTACAACCAGCAACGAAGCTTCAGACAAAGGCATCACCATCAATCCGATTGCAGTGTTGGTCGTAAGTAATGTATTTGTAAATTGATAGATTCTTGTTTTGATTCTTGTATGAGATACGTTAGACCCCATATTATGATGCACGAGTATAGGTCATCAGAAGGGATAAATTTTATCTCACATATTCAAAAGATCGAGCTTGCTAAGTGCATGTATTAAGGAAAGTTAATTGCATCTAGTTGCATATGGCTTGTTCGTCAATATAGCAATTACAAGGAGGAATATCAAGGGTTATGAATGGCATAATCATGACATTAAAAATTATGCATACAAGTGTTAAGTAAATTTTACATAGAATCGCTCTTTGATTCCAAGGGGAAGAACATATATGCGATGGTAATGTTATCGCGACTATTCTTGCATTGTTGGCAAGAATACAATTGGTTTTTTTTTGTTGGTTGATCGAACAACATCCTAAATGCTTTTACATTCAACTGGTTGTTAGTTGTTGTTTGGATGATTATTCCAAGTGCTTGTGATTTATGGTAAATGCACGGCAAGGGTCTGTGATGACAAGTCACCAAGGGAATAAATGAATGTTTTCCTAGAAAATGATATTAGGGCTAAATGCCTTGTTTGTGCTTGATTCTTAAAGGATTTAATTAAGGAAGGATATTTTGCATGGGTGGATCACCTCCATGATCGCACTGTGGATTAACCCAAAGAGGGCACTACTCGATTCATGGGCCGAAGTTCGAGTGGTGAAAAGGCCAACCACGGGAATGCAATTTCGCTCCTAGACAGCTTGTGGGTCAGTTGGAGCTTTGGACACCCCTTGCTAGGTCTAGAATGCAGTTGAAGACATCTGCGGCCTCCAATGTCTAGGCATGTTGGGAGATCCTATTCTAGATAAAGGATTGAATTTGTGGTGCCATGTGATTTAGACCAGTTACTTCTGCAGGGCAGAAGAGATACTTCTGTTGGATAGAAGGGGATACATAATTTCTCCTGGTATGGGCGGGAGACAAATATTAACTTGAAGATAAGTTAAGGAACTTGTTTGAACTTGTTTGTCAATAGATTGTTTTTTGCTATGTTTTCGTGTCTATGCTATAAGTTATGCGAACAAACCCTGTTCCCTAAAAGGCTTGATTAATGAAGCTGACTTTAAGTGTCAGACATAAATGTGGTAGGATCTAATTAGAAAACTAAAGCTATTAAGGGAAGTGGGTGGGTGGAACCCCCGACGGGTCCGTCCTATGGCAAGGTGGTCCCAGAAAACTGGGAGGCTTCTCACAAGGTTTCACTGTCTTTGACCTTAGAAATTATTAGGGTAGAACCCTGATTCATGCCATTTTAGGGGACCGGAATGGGACTATGCCCTACGGGCAGAGAGGTCGAGTAGCGCATCTCTCTCGTTTCCCATTCTCTTTGAACCAAGTGTAGCATGGGTCTGCTTTAACTTGGGTATCTCTGCATAAAGTAGAATATCCAAGATCCAACGCTAGAATGCTGTTAGGAGACCTTGACCACTAGGAGCCCAAATTTCAGGTCGATCCTAGTGGGTTCAGCCATGAACGTTCCGTTGCAAGGCGGATTCGAGAAACCCTAGTCGACAAAACCCAGAATATTCCATGGGAGTGTCGGGCAGCAATGCTTAGATTCGTTTCTCGATAGACCGCTAAAAGCATGCCTGGACAGCCAATGGACAGGCACCTTACAAATTTTAAAGAGAGAGAGAGAGAGAGAGAGAGAGAGAGAGAGAGAGAGAGAGAGAGAGAGAGAGAGAGAGAGAGTGAGTGTGTGTGTGTGTGTGTGTGTGTTGGCATAGAAGTTCAAATCTATAAATATTTAAGATGGTCAAATGTATTATTATAGGTGAGAGTTGCTAGGATTTTTTTAAAGCCTAGCAACTCCCACCTATAATACTACAAAACCTCTTTCTTTCACTTTAAAAATTTCTAGAAACTCTCATATATAATATTACAATACTTTTGGGACTCTCCTTATATACATCAATTTAAAAATGATAACTCTTCATATATCTTTCTCTTCTTTCTTATCAATAATTTTTGAAAAAGACACCTCTCTCTTATCTCTCATCAATGTGTGTGTGTGTGTGTTTCTCTCATATCCAAAAGTTGCTTGTGTATATATTGGAGGCCATTCTCTCATATCCAAAAGTTGTTTGTGTCAAAGAGCATATGTATTGGAAGCCCTTCTCCCAAGTTTGAGAACAACATTGCTCACTAATTGACAAAATCTAAAATGAAAATTATTCTCTCTAAGCTTCTTGTATTTCACAACTTGGAATTGTGGAGCGTACCATGTCTACTTTTGGGATCATATGATCTAAGATTTTTGGTTGCTGCAAATTACGATAGGTGTTCTCGATTTTAAACACACATATTTGTATCAAATGTTCCATGAGCTCATGTCTATTAATCATAAATTACAAGTAGATGCAAGCTATGTAAGAAGCTGGGAATAGTTAGAATGGTAATAATATGCCATGTCACATAGACATTGGTATATAAGGAGAGAAGTTGTAATTTTCCACATCTTTTGACAAATCAATACATTTACAATCTTTCTCTCCCATCTTGCTCTAAGCTTCCATGGCTTCTTCATCTTTCCTGTCTTTCTCTCTCCAATTCTAGTCTTTCTCTCTCCTCGTCACTCTTATTCTCTCTCTTCCTGCAGTCTTTATCTCTCCTCTGCAGTCTTTCTCTCTCCTCTTTTTCTCTCCCTGGTTCTCTCTCTGACAAGTGGTATTAGAGCTTCAGTCTTTGATCCATTATTTTCTTCCATTTTCACTCCTATTTTCCTATTTTAAAACCAATTTCAGACAAAAATGGTACAAGACAGTGACTAGTGGAGTGCTGCAGGACAACTACAGTTAGCAAATGACCACATCTGGAGATATCCAAGGTCAGATATGGCGGATAAGGGCTTAAATGGTTGGACGTCACCAAATTTTATGCAAAATTGAAGGTAACTAGGGTAAAGGATGGTTAACCGGGCTTAGTTTGAGAACAAACTGTGGTTACTTTGAAAAGAGGGGTTTCTCTTTCCCCTTTCCTGGAAATTCCTGTAGGTTCCATGGAGGTTCAGCCCCAAGATCTGCTCATATCTCTCTTATCTCTGATCTTCCTGACCAACAACCACATGGAATAGAACCTATTCATCATGAGCTTCAAGTTGAGCACCAGCTTGCTCAAGATTGAGCAAGCATTCAGGCCAGGAACAGCCCCGAAAATTGCGGCGCAATTTTTGGGCTGATTCCAGCCCTGCCCCTGCTGAGCCTGCCTCATCTCCAGCTCTTGACACTCACCTTGGTCCTTGGCAAGAGAAATCTTCAGCAACAAGGGAAGATTCAGCTCCATTCATGATTCCTCAGCCTCTCGTGAACCCTAGGTGAACAGTCCATGGGCAGCCATGAAAGCTTCAGCCCAAGCTTCCATTTCTTGATAATTTCTTGAAGATTCTTCATCCTTTTGGCCAGTGGAATCATTTCAGCAAGGATTCTTCAACAAATTGCAAGGATTAAGCACGGGATGGCTAAAGATTGAGGATCAAGAGCTTCTATGGAGCAAAAATTTGGGGGAAACGGGTTTAATGCTTCAATTTCAAGCATTTGAAGCTTCAAGATTGGTCTCAACCATCAGATAAGCAAGCCTTATGGATTATTTTGCTAACATTGGACAACCGGGAGCCCTATCAAGCATTTGGCAAGTCCATTTTCAGCCATGTCAAGGTATTTCTCTTCAATTTTTAATCTCTCTCATTAATCCAATTGCTGAGCTTAAGCCATTTGACTGAGAGATTAAAGAATTGAACATTTTCATCAAATTCTCAGCCAACCTTTGCTTGAATTCATCTATTCATGAATGCAATGCTTGCCTAATGCATATTAGCTTCAATCAATGAATTAAAGGCCTCAATCTAAGATTTCAGCATAACATTTGAATCTTATTGACTGAATATATTGATTGGTGCTTTTGTTTACTCTAATCCAATTGATTGGTTGATTCTCTTTTGCCTAAATTGGAAAATTGTAAAAGGGTAAGTACTAGCAATCAGTGAGTCACTGAATTGCATAGGTAAAACCCTTCTCCCATCTCAAGTTTTCTTATCTCAATCAATTGCATCTCATGAAAGGCTGAATGGATATTTTTGAATTGCATATCATGCTGATTGCTTAGCACACTAGCCTCTGCCATGTTGATATTCCCACCGAGGAAAAAGGTGGATGACGGGGGAGATAGTGGGACAAAAGAGAGGTGACCCTCCCTCACTATCGAAGATCCCGAAGGGGTGCAACCAACCGACCCGGGGGGAACTTTGCCCACCTCCCGATGATTCGGAGCCCGTGTAGGGAGCCTGTCCTGCCGTTTTATCCCTCACACAGGTACAGTGAGTGGATGATTGAAGATTGAAGACTTTCCAACGACTCAAGTACCTACTGGACTAAAACAGGGTAAAACAGGGAATTTACAGGTCACCCACAGGGTATTTACAGGTGGATACAGGTACACCCTTCATTACTGAAGCGCAGGTGCAGGTGCTACAGGGTACCCACAGGTCCTATATACCCCTTTGCAGGGTTTGGTAGCCATTTGAGGTTACTCTCTTGCATTACAGGGTCAAAATAGGGCACTTACAGGTCTAGACAGGGTGCAGGATTGGACAGTTCAGACTCTGAAATTCAGTTACAGAATTTTCTTTCCTAAACCTGTTATAGCGTGCTATAGCTCATCTCGAAGAGGGCATTGTTAGCTTCGATTCGCACAAAAAAGTTCTGCAATCGAAGTTTTCTAGACAAAGTTATAGCCGTTTTACTGATAGGGGGTACTGCAGGACTGCACTTGTATGGCAGGACATAAAGGTAAAAATAAGGTCCAGGAGGATTATGCACAACAAATCAGGGATTCCATGATGGAAAGTACACTTCAAGAGAACCTGAAGAGCCTCAACAACAAGGAGAAATTAGTATACTCAATGATACTTTGTGTGCCCATAAACTAAGACATAAGGAACGTCATGAGGCTATTTTGTCAGCAATGGAGCATATGATTTTATCATTTGGTCAAACGAAGTCTATAATGAAGCAAATGATTTTATCTCATGGTCAAATGAAGTCTACCGTTGATAAGTTGATGGAATCAACTACCCAAACCAAGGCTTCCATTGATAAATTAGTAGAATCCAATGCTCAACTTATGGCAAAATTTTCTCAATTAATGCCGTCGCAAACGGGATCAAAAGAAGCCAATGAGAAGGCTTGTTCAAACAGTGACCCTTCAGTCCCACTTCAGCCATCCAACCAAAATGGTTATGGAGATGGGATCATTGGAAGAAGAGGCATTCCAAATAGTCAGTATGAAGTAGGTGAAGCTTCACAAAGGTATGATGACTATTTGGGCAGTTTGAATGGAGCCAATACTCAAACTTTTGGACTGCATAATCAGAGTTCCAGGGGTGCCTTACCAACAGGAAGATTACATGGTAATTCTTAGCCACCTGTTGGAAGATTTCAGTCTCAATTTGAGGGTTCAGTACTTAGAAATCCTGATCAGCTAGTTTTGGGACAGCAACCCTTTCATGATAGAGAATTCAAGGACAAAATTGTTTTATCCAAATTCAATGGCCAGTCATATTCACCATCAGAATTAGAGGAATGGACCTCTAAGATGGAGTCTTATTTTGAGATATTTCCTAAAACTGATGATATGAAGATACACTTTGCCTCCTTGCACTTAGAAGGATTTGCCCACACTTGGTGGAGGTATATCAAAAAAGAGAATGTACTTATTGAGAATTGAGAAGCTTTCAAGGCACTTATGGCTGAAGTCTTTGTTTCACCTCTTGAAAAAGACAAGTTAGAACGAAGATGGTATGGTTTGGAACAAAGGGGCCTAAGTGTAAGAGAATATACAAACCAATTCCTTAACTTGACCATGTATGTGGAAAACATCAGTGATGAGGCCAAGTTACACAAGTTTATGTATGGTTTAGAACCATCCTTGTCAGTTGATGTTATGGTGCAGAATCCTACTTCACTTTTCAAGGCTATTGAGCTTGCAGAGCGCCATGGAAGGAAGTATAGGAAAGAGTCTTCATTTCAGCCAAGTTATGGACAGCCAAGGACTGTTTTAAAGCAAGGGCAAGTTGGTAACAATTATGGCAGCAATCATATGCCTAGTGGGAGCTTACGGATACCAACTTATCCTCCATTTAATGCTTCTAGGCTCCAAAGCAATTTCAGGACAGCAAACAGTCCAAAGGTTGAATTTAAGCAAGGTGACAATAAGCCTAAGTCCACTTCAGCCAATACAAATTCCAAAAATATTCCCATGGATCTTTACAAGGAAAGAAAGGACAAAGGCTTATGCTTCAAGTGTGGAGAAAAGTATACTCCTGACCATGCTTCAAAGTGTGTATACAAAAATGCCAAGCCAAAGTTTCAGAGTATGCTAGTTCTTGAGGACTTTGAAAATGACATAGATGAAGTTAATGCAGTCACAATCAATGCTGAAAATGAAGATTTCGAGGATGATGGTGGACAAGAGTACTTCTATGATCCATCTGACTCTTTTCCTTTTGATCCAAGCGGTGATATTCCATTTGATCCTGGTGAATTTTGCAATGAGTTGCCTGCTGCCACTAATTGTTCTATCTCTATGGATGCTTGGACGGGATCTAAGAGCCCTAATACACTTCGTATGAAGGGAAGCATATGTGGAAAGCCAGTGTTCATCTTGATAGATAGTGGCAGTTCTCACAGTTTTGTCAATAAATCTATTATGTACAAGTTGAATTGTGTTCCCACCGACTTACAGCAGCCCATTCGAGTACAAGTGGCTAATGATGAAGAGAAAACCAGCACACAGATTTGCCCACAGGTTTCTTTGCAGATGGCTGAAAATTTTGAAGTCAAAGTAAACCTGATCACTTTGGAAATCGGGCCCATAGATATTGTACTTGGTTGTGATTGGTTGATGACCTTAGGCAGGATTACTATGGATTTCTCACAATTATATATGGAGTTTTTCTCCAATGGACAGCTCATCCGTTTACAGGGAATCCCTAGTAGATCTGATTTTCAGCTTATCACCATTCAACAACTCAAGAAAGAGTACAAAAAGCGCTCACAGATATTTGTATTGCATTTGAACAAAGAAACACAGGATCAGCCCAATAATTCAGCAAACCATCCAGCCTTGACAGCTCTTCTTGAGGAGTATAGAGATTTATTTGAAGTACCTACTTCATTGTCTCCTAAGAGAGCGGTGGATCATCCCATTGATTTGGAACCCAACTCAAAGACAATCAATAAGCCACCTTACAGACTATCAAAATGTGAACGAGAGGAGGTAGCCAAGCAAATCAAAGAGCTTCTTGAAATGGGATTCATTGAACCAAGTTCTTCACCTTATGCATCCCCAGTCTTGTTAGTCAAAAAGAAAGATGGATCTTTCAGAATGTGCATTGACTACAGGGATCTCAATAAGATAACAGTGAAGAACACGTATCCTATACCCAGGATAGATGATTTGCTTGATGAGCTTAAGGGGGCTCGATTCTTCACGAAGATTGATTTGAGATCAGGGTATCATCAGATTCGCATGAGAGAGGGTGATGAAGTCAAGACTGCTTTTAGGACTAATCGTGGGCTCTGCCATTTCTTGGTGATGCCATTCGGCCTTACAAACGCTCCAGCTACCTTTCAAAGCCTGATGAATAAGATTCTGCAACCTTTCCTCTTTCAGTTTGTCTTGGTGTTCTTTGACGACATTTTGATCTATAGCAAGACTTTACAGGATCATTTGTCGCATATGAGGAAGGTTTTTGATGTGTTGAGATATCATAGGCTTTTTGCTAGGAGAAGAAGTGTTCTTTCATGCAGACTGAAGTGGAATACTTGGGATATATAGTCAGTGAAAAAGGAATACAGGTTGATCCCAAGAAGGTGCAATGCATAAAATATTGGCCAACGCCTACTACTACTACCTCTCTTAGAGGATTTCTTGGTCTATCTTCATTCTATCGCAGATTTATAAAGCATTATGCGGCAATTGCAGCCCCTTTAACTGACAGGTTGAAGAAAGAGGCTTTCTTTTGGGATGCTTTTGTAGATAGCAGCTTCAACCAGTTAAAGGAATTACTTACCTCTGCTCCTATTCTTGTATGCCCGGATTTCTCTAAAGAGTTTACTATACAGTGTGATGCTAGTGGCTGTGGCATTGGGGCTGTTTTGCTTCAGGAGCATGGAGTAATTGCATTTGAAAGCCATAAGCTTGCTGATAAGGAGATAGCCATGAATGTTTATGACTAGGAAATGTTGGCTATTCTGCATGCAATTAAGAAATGGCACCATTACTTATATGGCAGCCGATTCAGAGTACATAGTGATCATCGGGTACTCAAGTATTTCCTTACTCAGACAAATCTCACTCCAAAGCAACGACGATGGGTAGCAAGATTACAAAATTATGACTTTGACATCACTCATACAAGGGGCAAAGATAACATAGTGGCTGATTCTCTCTCTCGTATGTGGGCCTGCAAAGTGTCAGCCATGACAGAATTACATAGTGATTGGATTGAAGAGCTACAAGAGGCATATCTCTTAGATGAGGAATTCAGCCAAATCTTTTAGAATTACAGCAAGGTCTTATGGAAGAAAACTCACATTACCAGCTTAAAAATGGTCTTATTTGGTGGAAAGGCAAGATTGTTATTCCCTCTACTTCTTCTTTCAAGCGGAAAATTATGGAGGAGTTACATTCTTCCCCTTTAGCTGGACATTTGGGAGTTTTCAAGACTTATGACAGGATCAACAAGAGCTTTTATTGGAAAGGGCTGTGGAAAGATGTCAAGGACTTCGTTATGAAGTGTATGCCTTGTCAGCAAAATAAGGATAGCACCCATAAGCCAGGAGGTTTGTTGCAGCCATTGCCTATTTCTACGGGTAAATGGACTCATATTACTATGGACTTTATCACTGGCTTACCTACTACCAAGAAGGGGTGGAATAGTATTTATGTGGTGGTTGACAAACTCACCAAAGCAGCTCATTTTATCCCAACAAAAATTCAGTTTACTGCTTCTCAAGTGGCCAACCAGTTTATGGAGCATATTTTCAGATTACATGGATTACCGCAGGTGATTGTCCATGATAGGGACTCAAAGTTTATGAGTAACTTTTGGCAAGCGGTATTTACATCTATGGGTACTAAGTTGGCTCCATCTACGGCTTATCATCCCTGAACTGATGGACAGACAGAGAGAGTTAATAAATGGTTGGAGACTTATCTTCGCCATTTTTGCTATGATGTCCAAACCTCATGGGATTCTTGGTTACACCTGGCTGAGTTTGCTTATAATAATTCCACCCATGCGAGCATAGGAGTTTCACCCTTTGAGGCTTTGTATGGTTACAAGGTGCCCTTACCCACAGCCATTTTTAATGAAAAGATCAACCCTCATGGGAAGGAAGAGTTGGAAAGAATACAGACCCTTCTTCAGCAATGCAAGGTGAATCTAAGGAAGGCTCAAGATCAGATGAAGATGTATGCTGATGAGAAGAGGAGGCCTTTAGAGTTTCAGGAAGGAGAGCTAGTTTTGTTGAAGGTGCCCAAATCTAAGTACTCTACATTGAAAGATGGATCCAGTAATAAGCTTACCCACAGATTTTATGGCCCTTGCAGGATCCTTAAGCGGATTGGAGATTTGGCAAACAGACTAGAGCTTCCCTCTTCTACAAAGATTCATAACGTCTTCCATGTTAGTCAGCTCAAGCCCTATTATGGTGATCCAGTGGATTTAGTTGATGAGCTGCCACCTATTGATGAAGATGGTCTTGTTTAGTACATCCCAGAGGCTGTTATAGGTCAGCGTGAAAAGAAGCTTCGATCACGTTCTATTGTGGAATATTTGATTAAATGGAGAGGTTTACCCTTTGAAGAGGCTTCTTGGAGACCTGATTCAATATTGGATGAGTATCCATACTTGAGGGATACATTGGTGGCTGAAGTCTATTGTTTATGGAGCTAGTATTGATGCAGACTGGTTCAGGACAGCACGCTGTTTTAGAACAGTTTTTGTCGTACTTCATTTTCAGAATTGAGCTATCTACATGAGCTTAAAGTATTCTTCAAGAGCTTCGTTTTGATATGTGGTACATCTCATTTGGACACTTCTATCAAAAGTTATGGCAGATTTAGTCCAGCAGCAGGGACTGTTTATTCAGCAAGCTGTCTACTTTCTTCTGGAACTATTTGTTGAAGATTCTATGGCTCCATTTGCTTCTGAAGTTCTTCAAATCATGTATATAATTGGGTCCTCTTTCTGTTCTTCAAATTCAGCCCTTGTAATGATAATTCTTCATTCATTTCCCATTTGTAAAGCTGTAAAACAGAGTAGTACTCTGTTCTATCCATCTCTTCTTTAGTTCTTTCTAGGTTTGTTTTTTAGGACAAAAACTTTTGGGAAGGGATGGATTGTAAGAAGCTGGGAATAGTTAGAATGGTAATAATATGCCATGTCACATAGACATTGGTATATAAGGAGAGAAGTTGTAATTTTCCACATCTTTTGACAAATCAATACATTTACAATCTTTCTCTCCCATCTTGCTCTAAGCTTCCATGGCTTCTTCATCTTTCCTGTCTTTCTCTCTCCAATTCTAGTCTTTCTCTCTCCTCGTCACTCTTATTCTCTCTCTTCCTGCAGTCTTTCTCTCTCCTCTGCAGTCTTTCTCTCTTCTCTTTCTCTCTCCCTGGTTCTCTCTCTGACAAGCTAGCAACATAAGGCCAATAATTTGGGCTTCCAACTCAAATATTTACTAGGCATAGAAAGCTTTCAAAATCAAAATGCACTAGAAAAACGTGGTGCAAACACGCACGCATGCATACACATATACACACATGCTCTCTCTCTCTCTCTCTCTCTCTCTCTCTCTCTCTCTCTATCTCTCTCACTCTCACTCTCTCTCTCTCTCTCTGTGCCATGCTAGATTATACGATATGGGATATTATGCTATTTTTATGTACATACAAAACTAATGTGCTATAAACATCCAATAAGGCATTTCGATACACACTAAGTTTTACATTCCCATAATTTATGTTGTGCCAAATTATCTAAAGGAATACATGATACAAAGCATAAGGTGTATTAGCATGCACTTCTATTCAAGAACTTGACAACAATAAGAGAGACTAAAATGCGATCCAATTCTAATTGTCTTTCTACATGGTCTTCAAACTATAGATCCATACTATTAAATAAAGGCATTAGATTCATATTTTTAGAGTAAAGATCATGATTTAAGATGGTGGCATTAGCAATGCCCTCCAAACACTTGGATATAGAGGGATCTTTGTAGGTTTAGAGGGAGAGAAGGGGATATCAAGACAAGACTATACTAGAGGAGACTCTTGGTTGCAATAGTGGCATCACATTAAGGAGAGATTGCATCACAATAGGAAATTATTGTGGTGCTAATTGGTCTTTTGACTTCTACTATTTATTTTGCACATGATATCTTCTTTGACATAAGGAAAGATGAAGTGATCGTGATGAGGAAAAATAACAACAACTGTAACAACAAGAGAGAAAGGGAACAATCTTTTTTATGCCAATCGGATGGTGCTGGTGTTGTCCTCCTGGCATTAAGAAAATTAGCCCCCCCTACTCCCCCCCTTCTCCTTTGTAAAAAATAATGGTATTAATTATAGCTAATTACAAGAGTAACAAAAAGCTTTTATACACACATAGGCACATGCACAAAATAATATTTTTATTGTATAATACTATAATATATAAAATAACTAATACAATAACATATATAACTCTATTATTATTATAATATTCTATACATGACTATATATTAGAATACTACATAAGTCATTTGAATATATAAATACTTTATACTATATAGTACTATACATTAAAATACTATATAAAAAATTTGAATATATATATATATAATCTAAAGGGAGTGAATACCTAGTAAATATAATTAGATTCAACTAGTTAAGAATGACAAGAAGAAGTATGAATCAGCCTAAAGCTGCAAATCAACTACCTCTCGAGCATGTTATGGAAGAGGTCAGTCAGGAGCAAAAATAGGATAACAAACAAGAGGGCAAAAAGAAGGGCAAGCAGCCAGGATATAAGTTGCAATCTGACATTGAGACAGCCACAGATCTTAAGAAGGTTCTTGAAGAACGGATCTTAAACAGTCGGGTGGAATTTACCTTGGGAGAGGTGCTTGGCATTGCCAAGCGAGAATTTCATGATGAGATCATTTACATAATTAAAAGGAAGTGTGAGTTTCTTGGTGATACCACTAGTGCATTACTGCAATTTGAAGAGGAAACTGGTTTGTTGGGTATTCAGGCTGAAAATGAGCATGAAGTAAGTACATGATTGTCTATGCAGGATGCTACTAATCAATGGACAGCATGTGGAAAAGAGAAGAAAGTGGCTAAAAATGCATTGTCTTGTAGCAATATGCATGGTGGAGTAAGGAAAATGCAACAATATGGAGAAAAAACTCTAGGATTTATTCCTTAAAGTCACTACACAAAATCAAAGGACTTTTGTTGATTGTCGGACCAATGATACACAATGCCTTTCTTTAATAATTTTGTCAAAGGTAATGCAAGTAATGAAAAATTTCTCACAAATTTTCTATAAAAGCTAGCAAGATCTAAGAAAGAACGTAATTCCTGGATATTTTTAGGTATGGGCCAATTCAAAATTGCTTCTATCTTTTTAGGGTCAACTCTAATACCTTCAGATGAAACAATATGTCCTAGGTATTCAATTTGTGTTTGAAAAAATTCACTCTTTTTAGGATTAGCATATAATTGATTTTCTTTCAATAAATTGAAAACCAAAGATAAATGTTCATAATGCTCGTTCTCATTCTTACTGAAAACCAATATGTCATGAAAGAAAACAATGGCACAATGCTGATGCTTCAAAAATATGCGATTCATCATATGACTGAATGTGGCTGGTGCATTAGTTAAACCAAAAGGCATAACAAGGAATTCATAGTGTCCAAATTGTGTTCTAAATGTAGTTTTGAAAATATAAGATGTGTTCAATCGTACTTGATGGTATCCAGATTTAAGATCTATCTTGCTAAATATTGCAGATCCTTGTATCTTGTCCTGGTCCTGTGGTTGATGAATTTGCAGAGGCTTTTGCAAGCATAGTGATCTATTCTTTGGGTGATCTTTACTCAGGGTATGATTAGTTTCATCTTGCAATCGAAAGTAGGGATATCACAACCATGAAGACTCCCCTTGGGGTTAGTACGGATGTGTACTCTCCCGCAGGGTGCAACAAATTCAGTGGCATACATGACAAATGCTATGAATAGGGTACTGAGGGATTTTATACCACAATTGACAATGCCCTTCTTGGATGATGTTCCAATCAAAGGGTGTGCAGTGGATGAAAAGAATAAAGAGATGGATGCTCATGGATGTAGACAATTTGTTGCAGACCATATTGTGGATTGTGAGAGGAATTTGACGTGTCTAGAAGAGGTGCATTTAACTCTTTCTGGACAAAAGTCGTCTTTGGAGTTGAAGAGGTTTTGATTGTTGGGCATATGTGTGGGCCCTATGGGCATAGATCATCGCCAACAAAAATAGATGGGATTGATAGAATGCAAGATGTATGCACGAATGTATTAGAGGTGCGTAGATTCTTGGGTGCATGTGTGTTTTATTTGATATGGATTCCTCACTTTGCACATGTAGCTGATGGTCTATATTAGCTTCTGAGGAAAGGTCAGAAATTTCATTGGGAAAGGAAGCATCAGAAAGCAATGAAGAAATTGAAGCAACTCTTAAAATCTGCTCCTACATTGAGAAAGGCTAACTATTCACATGGAAAGCCTATCATTATTACTGTTGATACAAGCCGAATTGGGATTGGATGGGCAATTGGGCAAGATGATGAGGAAGGGCAAAGATATGAAATTCGCTTTGGTGCAAAAGTATTGACTGAACGACAAAGAAGATATGCACAGGTAAAAAAAGAATTATGGGGAATTATGACAGCCCTTAAATGTGATAAGGAGTATTTTATGGGTGCTCATGTAGTCATTGAGACTGATTGTTTGCTGGTATTAGGTATGATTACTAGTTGTGCTACCTCGGACATTGCTATGCTCTAGTGGATTGCATACATCAAATCTTTGAACCCTGAATTTCAGCATATTGCAGGAAGAGATAACCCAGTGGGCAGACATGTTATCTCAAGCATGCTATGATAATGAAGATGGGATGATGGATGAGGAGGAAGAAGATGACTTTCTTGTGGCTGAAAATGATGTTGCAAGAGTGAATTTAGCAATGCAAGGTGTTGCTACAGCATTAACATAAGCTTGGACAACAAAGAGAAGACACTTTAGATGTTTTGCATCTTGTGTAGAAGTGTTTCTAGAAGACAAATATGCAGGAGAGTGGCTGAGAATTGGTCAATATCTCAATACATTAACAAAGAGAGATGAATGGTCAGATGAGGAGTTTAAGAAGATCAAGAGGAAAACCTATGGATTTTTCTTAAAAGATGGATACTTATGGAAACATGCTAAAAAGAAACAGGGTATGCCATTGCGAGTTTTGGGTGACAGAGCTTCACAAGTAAAAGTAATGCAAAAATTTCATGAAAGCTTGTGGGCTGGTCATAGAGATGTTTAGGGTACTTTTACGAAGATCAAAGAAAGATATTGGTGGCAGGGTATGTATAAGGATGTTGCTCACTTTGTCGAAACATGTATGACATGTCAAATGTATTCATCTGTGAGACATCGGAATGGATTGCAACCCACATATCCATTGTCTCTTCATTTTAAGTGGGTGGTGGATTTGGTCACAATGCCTACAGGTCTTTGGCAAATGAGGTATCTTGTGCTTGCTTGTGAAGACTTGAATAATCTTGTGGAAGGGAAAGCTTTACATACTAAGACAACAAATGTTGTGTGCACTTTTCTCTTAGAAGAGATCTTTTGTCGGTATGGCTGTGTGGGAAAAATTACAACAGATAGGGGTGAGCTAGATGCAGATGAGGCTCATGATTTCTTTGTACGGTTGGGGATAAAGCTTGCTTTAACATCAGCTTATAACCCTGAAGGAAATGGAAAAAGTGAAAGAGGTCATCCACCTATTGTGAAGGCATTGGCAAAAGTATGTGGAGAGAAGGTAAAAGAGTGGCCATGATTGCTCCCTTATGCTTTCTGGGATGACAGAACAACTCATAGTGCTGTTACAGGATATATGCATGCGGAGTTGATGTATGGTCAAAAACCTATCATGCTGATAGAAGAGATGACAGTCACATGGAGTGTGTTACCTTGGGAGGAGAAGTTGAATCGAGAGGAGTTGTTGGCCTTATGCATTAGACAGTTGGAAAGAAAGTCAGAAGACATAGAGGCAGCAACTGCAAAGTTAAGGGCAGCAAGGATACAGAACAAGAAACGGTTTGACAAAAGACATAGACTAATACCAAGAACCATACAAGATGGGGATTTGATATTGGTTTATGATAGCACTTTAGATAACCAGCATAGTGCCATGCGTAAAGTTTCCAAAAGATGTTTTGGACTCTATGTGGTAAGACAGACGTTTGATAATGCTACTTATGCATTAAATGAGCTGGATGGGACATCCATCAAACTTCCAATAGCAAGGAAAAGAATCAAATTATTCAAAAGGCGGGAATCTACTACCTATGAGTTGCCAGGATTGGAAGAAAATAGTGGTCATGATACAAGGGCTAGCCAGGAAGATATGGAAGATGAAGAAGTAAAGGATATGGTTGTAGAGGATGAGGAGGACTCAGAATCTGGTGACAACTAGGATTTTGGCACATACCGGAGGATGTGTAGGTTCAAAGGGGGTGGATGTTGTGATGTTATGAGGACACAGTGTGAAAAAGTATGGAATGCATCATCATCCGACTTCTTATTAATCAAGAGAGTCAATGTGATCTGAGTCATTAGTATTAGTGTGAGTTGCATGGATTATCCAAAAATACTAGATTTTTGGATAATTTTAGCATATATTTGTTATTATTTATTGTAAAAATCTGAAAAAGTTAAAAAAGCTTCTAGATTAGGATGGCATGCAAAAAGCAAGTGGCTTTTTCAGCCAGTTAGGAGATTTTTCATAAAAGAGACAGATTGACAAAATCGCGCACGTCGCAATCATTGTAAACAATCTGAAAACTGCAGATTGAACTGAAAGAAGAAGAAGGAGTGATCTGGGAGATCTATGAGCAGGTGTCCTAGAGTTTTACCCCCTTTTGGAGCCAACGGAGTCATCAGATTTGGGTTCCGAGTAGCAGAGAAGGAGCTGTAATTTTTATGCACCTTTTATTCTATAAAGAAGCTCCAGGAGATCTAATGCCTGGAGATTGCTTCTAAGTAGTCCGAAGATTCCAGGTTCTTTAAATACATATTGATTCAATTCATTATGATTTGTTTTTGTAGTGTTTACCACTTGGGTATTCTCTATCTCTACTTCCTTAGAAGCAATCTCCAGGCATTAGATCTCCTGGAGCTTTCAACAGTGGATTCGACCTTTCAACAAAAACCCCTCCGACACTACCGCGTGCATACAATATATTGATCAATGTAGTGAGACCGTGTCTCTCTGTATATCGAGTCTCCAGGCCGGTGGGATCGCGATTTGTAATGGAGTGCTGCAAAGAAAACAAAATACAACTATTAGAAATACAATTGTAAGTTCAAGCGATATTGCAAAAAAATAAGTGAGAAGAACAAAAGAAAAACTTACAAAGTCCTCTAGATAAGTCCTATGGCCGCTACTCCCAAGATGATGGACCACTCCTGCCTCCAGTTGTACCCTCGCTGTCTCGCGCTGCTATCTCCAACGTCTTGGAGAATCTATAGCCTCCTCCCTGAGTCAGGCCAGTCATCAGCATCTAGCCACTCAGGCTTTGAGGCCCCACTCTTAAGTGCCTTGCGTGCGTTTGATCATCTATGTGACATGTACACATGCATGCACTCCATCATCCAGTCTGTAGAGAACCTATCTGCTCCGATGGGTATCGGAAACTCCTCATGCAAGGATGCTACTATGTAGTCCTTGCTCCCCTCCGGTATGTTCTTCAAATGATCCAAGACGTTGTGCCGAAAAACTTGTTGGCACAACTCTCTCATACGAGCCATCACCCTCCTCCCCTCATCATTCATGATGACGGCTCCTATCCTATCATCTACAAGGTATCCATACCCCTCTGGGGTATGTCTACGATGTGTCCTGTCCCACCTGCGATTGCGCTCATGGGCATATCCAGGAGATCCCTGTACATTCGGTGTATCCATGGGGGTGTTATCTCTCAGAGTAGCATCCATAGGGGTACCACCCCTGCGAATGACTGAGCAAAAGCTGGAGTGATTGGAGTAGACGTCCCCACAGGTGTAACAAATCCCACAGGTGACGCAAATCCAGCAAAACGACGAGACGGAGACACTGCATCGGTACCTCCACGATAACCACCAGAGCCACACTCTCTTGAACCTGCACGCGAGAGCAAGGAGTAGCACTTGTATCTCGAGTCGACCACGGGCTCACCGCATCCATGTCTCCACAACATCCCCCAAAACCACTCCCTCCGTCCGGCCCAAGTCTGGATCGTCGACCTTGTCTACTCGAAACTGATGATGCATCAGAGCGTGTCGAAGTAGATCAAACAGAACAACCTGATGGTGTCTAAGACAACTCCTGGTATGCCATATCTCTGAATCGAGCCATCTGATCTGGAGACATACATGTGAAGATCTCCTGTAGCTCCTCATTGCTCATCCCTTGACTCATCGTGTTGTCCAAATATCCACAAAGGTCACCTGCACATACAAAAATTGATGTTAGCATAATCAATATAAAGATTCAAGCAAAGCACGGTAATATAACTCTAAAAAGTTTGATATTATTTAAAATGCATATTCTAGAGTACCCTTATAAGTGATTCATCAACAAATTGAGTAGGTGGATGCTCCAAGTATGACGTAGCCTATGATCCCATGTCAATCTCGTGAGACAACTCTGCATACACTAGCAAGTCGATAGAAAGGTTACCAGAAAAGGATGAGTCCACCTCATTCTCAAAGAATTATTGGCCTCCTGTCTTTCCATCATTATTACTCGATTCTACCTCCTCTACATACTCCAAGATTTGAGCGGCCTCTACCCCTTGCAATATCGACCCCTCTATCTACATATTGTCCTCATCTACGCTGGGAATATTGCTTTCATCATATACTCTTGCATTTCAGAGAGCTGAAGGTACAACATACCACCATCGAGGTTGTCAGGGGTTTGGATAGAAAATTACCTATTCAAAATCACATACAAGAGAGATTTAACATTTGTGACATATACCATGTCGTAATAAAAGTTTTAAAAACATGAGTTCATGCACCTGTTCATATTGGGCTGGCAATACAAATGTGTCGTGCAAATCCGTCCATCTTTTTTCGGAATCTATTTCGAGAAATCCAGATTTACCTCATCGAACAGTTGCCTCGGCTCCTTCTAGTACCACTTTGAACCGCTGCACATTGAATAGGATCATGGAGAAGCTATGGTAATCCACCATGATAATACTTTGCAAGTTTCCAAAATACTCCATCTCTTCTATAATGGTGTTTGGATCCGTGGCTCGCCATCGACTCTCTTGCTTGAACTTTGCTATGATACCACAATCTGTTGTGGAGCACATTTTGTCAATATGGTCCATGCAAAAATGTCGTCCACGTGACCATGCCGCATTGTATATTTTATACTGTACATTGAAACAGTTAATTAATTGTCACATATAAAATCTAGATACGATAGCTTATAAAACATGCGGTCACCTTTGGACTGCATCCCCTCAAGGATTCCCACTCCTTAGTAGAGATCTCCACCCCTTTGCGAGAGGCTGCGATCAAAGCTCGATGCAACCATCACATAGACATAAATTGCAGCATCTCCTCCATGCCCTTGGGATATCGAATCGATTGGTGGCGCGTACTATGTCGAAATTTGGATCGTGCTTCTTCCTAATCTTTCCTGGCTTTCTCATACCTAGCGAGCCACGTCTCCATAGAGACATGGTGCAACATACAAAAATGATTCACTTTCTCCTCCATTGCAGCATCCATCCTTTTTTCTACCCTGTTTCCAACCACCACATCTCTAGTTAGTCTATCATCATCCTTCACTGACCATAGCATACTGTTGTCTAAATCCACCATTGGTAGCCACTATGAGATATGCACTAATGCCTTGGACACCAACTAGCCTTCAACCATGCTACCTTCTAGTCGAGCTCATTGTCTCACAAAGCCTTTCAGGATTTTCATGAAAAGCGCTACAAGAAGAACATCAATTGCCTATGCACAGGTCCCGCAATCTCTACTTCATCTACAAGATGCATCAGGAGGTGGGTTTGTATCATGAGTATGCTAGTGGGCATGTACTTCTCAAAAAGATAGACCATCTCAATTGCTCCCCGCCTTGTGGATTCAACAGAGAATGTCTTTATCTCCTTTTGTGAGATCCATTGCACTAAATTTGACAACCTGTAAATTGCCCCACGTATTTCTGGAGTGAGGCATCCTGCGATCGCGATTAGTAGTACAAACTGCCACAAATGAAGAAGCATTATGAACAACGACTGCACTCCAAATAGCAAAATACACAGGCTACTTACAATCCATTCGTAGTACAAACCTGACATATCTTATGCCAATCATGGGATTGTAAGTCATGCATAGTCCACATGAGAATAGCTCGTATATTGGCGGACCGTCGACCATCACGCTTGCTCATATCTTCCACAACGATCCCCTCCTCCCACAAAATCAAGCTCATCAACTAATGAACGGAGATAGACATCCATATTCTTAACTTTGTACTAGCTAGGAATGAGCAAGCTAAGGATCAGGTTTCCTTTCTTTGTAGAAAGCCATGGCGGGATGTTGTAGTTAACAAGCACTATAGGCCACACCCTGTAAGATGTTGAGTAGAGACCGAATGAGTTCACACCATCCATAGCAAGACCGAGTTGAAGATTCTTTGGCTCTTGTGCAAAGCTTGGAAAGGTAGAGTCAATGTGGCTCCATGCGCGTAAATCTGTTGATATTCGTTGGACTCCATCTGTGGATCTATTCTACGCATGCCACGTTGTAAAGCTCGCCAAGCCCGATGTACGAAACATGTGATGTATATGGGGGATAAGTGGAAAGTGTCTAAGAACTTTCTGAGGGATGGTTTGCCCTTGTAAGTCATGTTGATACCTGTGAGCACCACACTTTGGACATGTATCCATAGTCTCGTTCTCTCCTCGAAACAGCACGCAATCGTTGACACATGCATGGATGCTGTTGTAGTCCATGCCACCAAGCTTTCGTAAAACATGTCGCGCATCATCACAAGACTCAGGCATGGTATTTCCAAGTGGTAATATATGATACTTTAGCAACCTGAAAAGAAATCATAAAACACCTTGAAAAGGAACAATTGTTACTTATAATGGTGCCAAAAATAAATCAACGAAGCGTAAGTAGAAGATACTTGAACAACTCGGTCACACTTGCATCGCTCCACTTGTATTTTTCTTGCACACTTAGGAGTGCAAGTAGCATCTTCATGTGAGATACTCGGCACCCATCATATAATGATATGGATGCTTCCTCTCTAAGTGGATTAGATGTCTCGGTATCCATGGGCATCAATGCATTGATCATTGCCTCCATCTTAGGCTCCAAGGTTGTAGGAAAGTCTGAAAGACTACCTGTCTCCTCTGGTATTGACGGTATAGACAAGGTAGTGTTTTCCAAGTGGTGGATTGGCTTAGGCACTCCATCCATCGCACACCCACGAACTCTTCTAACTAGTCGCAATAGGTGCACTTCTCCTTGGGATGAGACGTCACCTCCCTATATAAATTTTACGGTCACATCCACTGTTGTTGTATATGATATTCAATTAGTTTGCAAATATAATGCATGATAGATACACACTTTTCTTACCATTTGCTCAATGTCTGAGATCGCCTGATCAATGATCTCCGATTGAAACTCACCGAAGCATCGTACATGTTCTATAGACAAGCGACACTTTCATCTGATTGCCAGCTTGCATTGAGAGCAAGGACACAGGCGATACATGTTCTTTATGGTGATCTTGTTTAGGTCCCTATAATCAATACATATCCTAAAAGAACCATCATTCTTCTTAACCAACAAGATTGCAAATGCATAAGGTAAAGAACTAGACTCAATAAAACCCATCTCCAACAAATATTTGATCTGCTTTGCAACTTCTTCATGTTTACATTTGGATAATATGTAAGGTGGCTTATTCACTAGTTTTGAGTGAGGCTCCAAATCTATAGGATACTCAATTGCTCTCTTGGGAGAGGTAAAGTTATAGGCACCTAGAAAAGGACTTTGTGTACTCCTCTAGAAGAGCTTTCCATGCTGAAGTATTTGCCGATTCCTTGGACTAATCTATTATCTCTCTATGTTTGGAAAACACTTTTGGATTGATAATAATTGTTTACAAAGTGATTTCTTTTTAAATTCTATTGAACGCTTGCTTGTTTTATTAAGCACATATGCTTCAATTATAGTTACTTATATGCATAATATTATGTTTGCTCCAAATCTGCACCTTGGGGAAGTGGACTCCATGATTCAAACATGGAGCTTCTCATCCTTTTTTACAAAGGATTAAGTAAATTACTTAATACACTAGCAAAGGGTTGCTGATGCATTGTTGTTCAGATTAAGTAGAAGGTGGTATTAATTCAAAAAATGATTGTGCTTTTCTAGAGTTGGTGGTTGTATTCATTTTTAGTACTACTATGCAAGACTTGTAAAACTTATTAGTCTGGGGGCAATGATTATATGTATGCAGACTTGTAAACCTTACGACTGCCCATCAATTGTCTGGGCAATAATTATATGTATGCAATCTAACATGTAGTGCTACTACCATCTCAGTTTGGAAGTGCTTGTTCTAAAGATAGTATTAAATATAAGTAACTATGTTCAACAGGTGCGTGAGTTCAATCCCTACGCTCCCGCATCCAGAGAGAGGCACAAACCTATTCGCGTCCAATAGGCACATGCTCATATTAGGAACTTTCTTTTTTGGGGTAATACAAATCTTGGTATGTGAAAGTTCTTTGCTGTAAGTATGGGCCATTATTCTTGGGTGTCTCTACTGGACCACATGGCCTCAGTCCTACTGAATGAGGAAGTAATATGGTGGGAAAATTAAGGTAGACCTAGAGAATTGTCTATGGTAGAGCATAATGTTTCTATATATATACACAGCCTATCGCTTTGGACATGGAGCTTTGTGGCACTGTGGTGGCTTCTGTAGCCTGCAATATCAGACTGCAAGATCGAGCAGGTTACTGGTCTTCCCATGTGTTGATATGGTACTATGATCTAATATCGTGCTGTTTCCCCTCTCCTACATGCTAGCATCTCATTGAACTTTCAGAATCGTGCGCTTATACGTTGCCTGTTGCAGTGGCCTAGACGGCGCTGATACTGGCAGATTAGCATATCTGAGTGAACTGTGAGGAGTATATAATCTCAAGCAGTCCTCGAATGATCACACAGGAGCATGCTTCATAACATCCCGTATGGCTACATAGCTACGAGTATATTTCATAATATTGCACAATTGATGATCTACGCAAGGCCAATTGCACAATAGATCACTAGCCCCCTAGTAGCCTAAGAAAGTCCACCACCACCCTCACCATGAAACTATAGGAAAATGGGAATTCTTTCCTATTATTGGTGCCTTATAACTAGTCCATATTTTATTCTTTAAAATATAAATTACTTCTAAAATGTATTTATCACTAGGATCGGTCTTCCATTTAAAGATAACCATTATTATTATTGATGACTAGTTGTTATCTAAGTCCTTATCCATGTTCTTACCTAGGTTCTTGTTTGAGTTCTCTTTTGGTCTCAACACTACTCTCAGTATCCCAGTTCTGAAACATCTAACAAATTTATCAATGTTTTTCAATGACCTTCGATTGTTGAAATCATAACTATAATTTCCGAAATGTATTTTAACTCCTTAGTATGATGACATAATAGTTCTTTTTTAGTTCTATGAATTTAAAAACCCCTAAGAGACCTTCTATGTTAAAATTTCTTAGATTTTAAAAACCTCTATAAATAATTTTTCCAGATTTACATTCATCCTTAGGGTTTGGTTTTTCTCGCATCTTTGTAGGCACAACTAGCATGACAATCCGGTCCCGTGATGACACCTGCAATATGTACTAGAAGGCAAGGTTCTCACCTTCTTCTTTTACATGGATGCATGTAACATTGAACCCTTCACCCAAGCTTGGAAAGGCTACTCCAAGAGGGACTACTATCAACCAAATTCAATATTTTTTATATGTTTATATTTATCTCAATGGAATTCTTTTCAAATGTTGTCTAAAACTATAAATTATATAATTTTTTCATATCCAAAGGATCTTTATTTAATTACAATTGCTAATCATTTTTAGATTTCATTTTATGTCTCGATCGTTGAATGTGTTTGAATTACTTACTAGACATGTGATTTATTAAATTTTTAATAACCCTATATGATTAAATTTTTTAAGGAGAATTTTATACTAAACACACAGATACACACATGTATATAGCACTTTACCCAGTATCTATCTCCATATCTAGCTACACTATTTTGACAATCTTGATGGATGTCATAGTCCCACTCACACACACCTAGGCATATCTACATGATTTAATGTTGACATCCTAGTTAGGAGTTGGAAACATATGGGTTGATGTCCTAAAAATAAATTAGCTAATAATTTTGGTTAGTAGCACACTCACAACACATATTACAAGCCATTACTTAGGGCGATATTCCGAGCAAAATTGAATGCACCTTATCTGGGACCTTATCACACAATGTGAATGAAAAAGAGTGGATTTGGAACTTGCCATCATATCACTAGATGCTACTCTGATCTCCCCACATTAGTCAGTCAATTTCGGTCCATTCTCTCAAAAGCTTAACATAAGTAGTACTTGGAAGTGTGTTCCATGTGCTACTACATCGTGTTAAGAAGCATCAATCAATATGGTTGAAGGTTCTCTTCTACATCGTGTTAAGAAGCATCAATCAATATGGTTGAAGGTTCTCTTCTTCCCATGAAGGATTAATTAGTATGTTGACTTGGAATCTCGGGGGAAAGGGGGGGGGGGGTCGTCACTCATAAATATATGTATATATATGTGAGTTCAAAATAAGGGGTTTTTAAAACAACATTTTGATACATTTTTTACATAGAGAAGGGTGTCATATAAAGGGGTTACTTATAGATTGAATAGAAAAGGGTTCTATTTTATTCAAGAAAAATTCATAGATTAGGATATTTATAAATAGGTCATGAACACACGTTATATAGAGGATATATATATAGTGAACCCCCCGAGCTTGGAATAAGGCACACAAAAGTAATCTCAAAGTGATTTACCCTATGACAACTGTGAGCTATAGGTGCATTGTTTGTATTTTTGTTTTGATTGCTAGCATTTATGGGATTGCATATATCATGATTTTCGTTATTGTCAGTGAAAGTAAAATATTTATACTATGGTTGAGAGCTAGTAAGTAAATAGTTGAGTTGTATGCACTAGCACCTTCTAAATAGTTCTCTAATGAATTGCAAGTGATGCATTTATTATGAATAGCTTTGATGGATTGATGTGCTTATACACACTCTGAACAATTGGGTGATGAGACAACTGACTCACCTTATGTGCTTATCTCTTCCACTGGTTATGCCTAGCAGCACAACCTCCAACTTGCCATACTTGTGGTTACATTGCACATGAGAAAACTCTCAATGCATTAATTTGCTAACTAACCTCATAGGAGAGATGATTTGCCAATTTTCTAGCTTGGACCTTTACCCTCTATCCCACTCTATCAGACTTGTTGTGATTAGATCTCTTAGCACAATGATTATAGTATGATGCATAATTATTTTGGATTGACCTTATGAATGACAACAATCCATTGGTTTCCATATCTAGGGTCTTTGATGGTCCCATGGTTACTCAAGAGTGCCAAAAGATAGGGTCATAAATCAATACCACTTATAAATATAAACTTGCAAATATGGAACAAATATGATCAAGTAGAGTTTATACTAGAGCGATGAAATATGTTTGGTTGCAAACTTCACATGGCATGTGCTTCCTTGAAAACTTAATTTATTCATGGTTTGTACTTAATTGTTATAGAAACAACATTATTCTCATCTATTAAAATGAGATAATGATCCAATTGCAATGACATCATAGTAATATATAATGATAAAATATTGCAAAAACAATCAAACATATCACAACTATTACATGTTATAAAAATAGTCTATAAAGCATGAAGTTTCAAATATCCTACAAGTCATGCTAAGTAGTGTAACCCTAGGTATACTACAAGGCATGGAAGGAAACATGCTTATCTTTAATATCCCTGAGTAGTTTAACCCCAAGTCTATTCATTCACTAGTATTGGTCTAGCTCCCTGCCCCCAGTAAAACACATTGGTGATTGTATCTTTCTCCTTAGTAAAAGTAAATAATAACCACCTTCATGAATAAATCCATTAGTTGTTAGTAATTCATGCACTATGCAAGCGTTGGGCAACACATTATACATATAGATTTTGAATATAAACCATGCTTGTAAAAGTGGGATGAATGCTCTAGCCCTCCTTGTCATGCAGATATTGGTCGTAGACTCTGATGTGCTCATATGGGAGCCTTTTTTTTTTACTCTCCCAACATGGTCCACTTTGCATCAAAGACAATTTGTGATACTTTCTCACATCTATCCCTCCTCATGATGATGGTTGAGAATACCCCTTTTGAAGACATTTCAAGGATTTCAACACATTGAGCCTCTTGAAGCTCATAATGGAGTTATATTTTTGGGCTTTTGTTCAAAGAGCTTGAATCTTAAACATTCAAGTGTTCAAACAAGCTTGGGGCATTGATTCTTTACAAATTTAATCTTCTTCAAGAAAGTATGGGCTGCATTTTATGGATTATTGGAGCTTTATGATGGATTATGGAAGTTTTTTCAACCTTTGGAATGAAGCTTGATTCGAAGAGAATCAATGATCTTCTTCAAGCTTGATCAAGGTATTTTACTTGCTTAATCTATGAAATCTCTTAACATCCACATTTTTAAAGCTTTTTCACTTGTTGATGGAAGGCTCTTTATCAATTAATTCTCTGAATCAATCAATAGATCAAAGATTAGTGTTCTTCTCATTGATCAGAGCCTTTTCATTGAAATTTAACATTCATTTCAATCCTATTTCATCATGAATGTTATTTCCATTGTCTTGATGCATAACCCTAATTTGGTTGTCTGATTCTCTTTGCCTAGTAAAGAAATATTATAATGGGTAAGTACTTGCAATCATTGAGTCACTAAATTGCATTGGTAAAACCCTCAACCAACCCCTCTTTCTGGATTTTGATTTTTCATCAACCAGATATTCCCACCAAGGAAAAATGTGGATGCGAGGGGAGATAGTGGAACAATAGAGAGGTGACCCTCCCCTACTATTAAAGATCCTGAAGGGGTGCAAGCAACCAACCCAAGGGGAACTTTTGCCTACCTCCTAATGATTTGGAACTCGTGTAGGGAGCTTGTCATGCCATTATGTTCCTCACCACACGTACCACAAGTGGAGTCATTGAAGATTTAAAGTTTTTTGCTAGATAGCATTGATTGGGACTCCATTGATCAGTTATAGGGATTATATAGGTTATCACAGGTTTATTGCAATGAAAATTTCAACCATTATACTCCTTATAGTAGGGGACAAGTGTATTCAATTGTAACAAGGCATTGGACCTTGATTTGGGCTCATTTTTAATCCTCTACAAGTGTTATAGGTTATCCCAGATTGGTTACATGTCTTACATAGAGTATTTCACTCAAATAGTGAATTAGAACCACTTTTGGGAGACTTTTTACTTGGTTACAAGTGTTATAGAGTAATTCAGAGAATTTTTAAGATCTATATAGGACAGTATAGGTTGTATTTAGCTCTTATATGTCATATACAAGGTACTATAGGATTAGGAGACCTTATCTTGGACTTAGGGTAGGTGGATACACTAAAATAATGTTTTTACATGGCAAGGGATTGTTCTGTATAGAAATTAAAGAATATTTCCAAAATATTCTATTTTGATTTTGAAATCAAGTATTACAGCTCATCCTAAAGAGCTATTTGTTGGCTTCGTTTTCCGTCAAAAATATCTTGATTTCGATATCAAAGCCAAAAGTTATAGCCATTTTTTAATTAGCGGGTCTACCAAGACTGCACTATCCTAGTGAGCAAAAATGGTTGGAAACAAGGAAAAGAACAAGCCTAATGATGATGTTCAACAACAAATTAAGGAAGCACATGAGGCAATACTTAAGGCATATATCATGATGATAAAGAGTCTCAAGAATAGGGTGCATATAGTACTCTTAATGCCACTCTTTGTAACCATGAGACTAGGCATTTCACCAGACATATGGAATCAGTTTCTAAATTGGATCAAGTGGTTGAATAGTTGGTTCAATCCAATATACAAACCAAGGAATTCATAGATCAAATGGCCCAATCTACTAAGGATTCCTTGGAGAAGTTTTGTTCTTCTACTAGAGAGTCTTTGGACAAACTTAGTGCTCAAATATCTATGGTTGTGGCAACACAAATGGAAAACAAAGAGAGTTGAGATAAATAGTCCTTTCAGTCACTCATCAAATAATAATCCTCAACCAGGTATCATTGGGAAGAAGGGGATACCACACATCACTTATGAAATTGAGGAGACTTATTTTAGGGTTGATGAGCCTATTTTGAGCATTCATGGGTCTTATCCTCCTCAAACCACTAAAAGCCAACCACTTATTCCTCTAGGCAGGTTTCAAACCAACTATCATAGGAGTGTCTCTAATCTTTCAAACCCCAATGGCAGTTACACATGGACATGCAACCCCAAGTAACTAATGGACAATAAGGCTTTGTTGAGAGGGAACTTCATAATAATATTATGTTGCAACCAAATATAGTGGTCATTCATCATTACCAACTACTTTGGAGGAGTGGACTTCAAAATTATAGTCATACTTTGACATTTTTCCTAGTTCAAATGACCAAAAGATTCACTTTGCTACACTTAACCTTAAGGGCTTTGCTCATACATGGTCGAGGTACATAAAGAGGAAAAATCAGCAATTAGATAGTTGGGAGGAATTCAAAGCTAAGATGGCTCAAGTGTTTGTCTCTCCCATTGAGAAAGAAAAGCTGGCTAAAAGATGGTATCAATTCAACCAAAGAAGTCTATCATTTAGAGAGTATACAAATCGGTTTTCGAATCTTACCATGTGTGTAGAGAGTGTGAACCATGATGCAAAGTTGCATATCTATGGTCAGGAGCCTAATTTGTAGCTAATGTTATGGCCCAGAAACTCACCACACTATTCCAAGCCATTGAGCTAGCAAAGAGGTATGCTCATAATAAGTATAGAAAGGACATTCCTATACATGCTTCTTTGGGACAACAACAAAGGGCTATTGTTAAACATGGCAACTTTGCTAGCAATTATGGAGGATCCAATACTTAATTTAGTAGCCCAAAGTCCATATATACCCTACTTTCAATTCTTCAAGACAACAAAGTTCTTCAAAGTCAACAATCGTCCATAAAGTGGAGCTTAAGAACTTTGATAATAGACCTTGAAATAATTCAGCAAACAATAGCAAGTTTATACCTATGGATCTTTTCAAGGAACGAAAATAAAAGAGTCTCTGTTTCAAATGTGGTGAAAAATATATAGCTGATCGTGCATCCAAGTGTACTTACAAGAATGCCAAGGCCAAGAATTACAATATGATAGTACTTGAAGATGTGGATGATGAGGATATTGATGAACCAACAGTGAGTGCACAAGCTGAATTTGAAGAGCATGATGAGGAGCTTGATCCTGATCAGTCTTATGAGGTTGCATATGGATTTCCATTTAACCCTAGTGGGCATATTCCTTTTGATCTTATGGGATAGTTTTACTTCTTGCAACCACTATCCTTTGTTCTATTTCCATGGATTCTTGGACATGTTCAAAGAGCCCTAATCACTTCGTATGAATGGTACTATTCATGAAAAGGATGTGTTTATCTTGAAAGACAGTGGAAGTACACATAGTTTTGTGAAAAAGTCAGTTGTAACTATTTTCCCATTGATTTACAACAACCCATAAGAGTACAAGTAGCTAATGGTGAAGAGAAAATTAGCACTTAAATGTGCCCATAGGTTTCCATATAATCAACCGAAAATTATGAGGTATAGGTGAACCTAATTGTTTTGGAAATGGGACTCATAGATATTGTGCTTGGGTGTGATTGGCTGACGACTTTAAGAAAAATTACTATGGATTTCCCACACTTGTACATGGAGTTTTCCATTGATGGGAAACCTATCCATCTATAGGGAATTCCTAGTCAATCTAATTTTTATCTTATCACCATTAAACAACTCAAGAAGGAGTACAAGAGGTGCTCACGGATTTTTTTAAACACCAAAATAAAGAGGTAGAAGATTAGTCTAAGAATTTAGCAAAGCATCCAGCTTTGAAAGCTCTCCTTGCAAAGTACAAGGACTTTTTTGAAGTACATACTTCATTTACCTACTAAGAGAGAGTGGATCACCCTATAGATTTGGAGCCTCATTCAAAGCTAGTCAATAAGCCACCCTATAGATTGTCTAAATGTGAGTGTCAAGAAGTAGCCAAGAAAATCAAAGAGCTTTTATAGATGGGGTTTATTGAGTCTAGTTCTTCACCTTATGCATATCTGGTCTTGTTAGTGAAGAAGAAAGATGGATCCTTCAAGATGTGTATTGGCTACAAGGATGTAAACAAGAGCACTGTGAAGAACATGTATCCAATTCCTAGAGTTGATGATTTTCTTGATGAACTCAAGGGGGACTAGATTCTTTACCAAGATTGACTTGAGGTCTGAATATCATTAGATCCGTATGCACGAGAGGGTAATGAAGTTAAAAATTCCTTTGGGACTGATCGTGGGTTATACCATTTCTTAGTGATGCCATTTGGGCTTAGTAATGCTCTAGCTAGCTTCCAGAGTCTGATGAATAAGATTTTGCAACCTTTCCTCTTCTAGTTTGTCCTAGTCTTCTTTGATGATATATTGATCTATAGTAAAACTCTGCATGACCATTTATCACATTTGAGGAAGGTTTTTGATGTGTTGAGGCATAATAGACTCTTTGCTAAGGAGAAGAAGTGTTATTTTTGTGCATATGAAGGTGGAGTACTTGGGCCATATTGTCAATAAAAAAGGGATACAAGTTGATCCTAAGAAGGTGCGGTGTGTTAGAGATTAGCCAACACCTACCACCACTGCTTTACTTAGAGGATTTCTTGGTCTATCATCATTCTATCACAGATTCTGATCCAAAGCAACTACACTACCATTAGTATAATGTCATCTATTATAATAAAAGCTAAGGATGAGATTTTGAGTAGTAAGCATGTATTTGCAAGATATTCTTGATATATCTTACAAGTTATCTTACCTTTTATCTTGGTATTCCACTCCTCACGAACAAATCATAAGACATGATCTTATGCTAGCCTCTTGACTAACAACATGACCCTTGATCTTCTTATCTTAGTATTGAAAAATAAATCAAAAACTATATTAACATGCATGAACAAAGTAAATTTGGTTAGTCTACTTGAGATATTAACTTTTAATATCCTATGTATCTCAAAAAATATTTTACATCTCTCACTACAAGGATACAGAGACATAGCACGGTGCTTTTCGACGCAAATAATGATGGTACTCAAGCAAAAAAATGCGGGCTGAAACCCGAGCGCATCATTTTGCACATAGCTTCAACCAGTTAAAGGAACCTCTTACTTCTCTAGAGAGTTTACCATACAATGTGATACTAGTGGTTGTGGTATAGGGGCTATTTTGCTATATGAGCATGGTGTTATCACCCTTTGAAAGTCACAAGCTTATAGATAAAGAGATGGTTATGAATGTCTATGACCAAGAGATATTAGCGATTCTGTATGCAATAAAGAAATGGCACCATTATTTGTATGGTAGCTGCCGGTTTATAATTCAAAGTGATCACATGGTCCTAAAGTATTTCCTTACTCAGTCAAATCACCCCTAAGTAATGTAAGTGGGTAGCTACCTTGCAAAATTATGATTTTGATATCACTCATATAAGGGACAAAGACAATGTGGTAGCTGATTCTCTTTCTCGAATGTGGGCATGTTAAGTTTCAGCTACTATGACAGAATTACATGATGACTAGATTGAGGAGTTACAGGAAGCCTATCTTTTGGATGATAAGCTCAAGCATATACTCCAAAGATTACAGCAAGGTCTCATGGAGAAAAACTCACATTATCAACTTAAAAATTGCCTAATATGGGTTAATCATAAGATTATTATTCTCTCTACTTCTTCTTTCAGGTTGAAAATTATTGAGGAGTTATATTCTTCACCTATAGCTGGACAATTTGGAGTGTTTAAAACCTATGACAAGATTAGAAAAAGCTTTCACTGGAAAGGATTGTGGAAAGATGTTAAGGACTATGTCATGAAGTGTATGGCTTGTTAGCAAAACAAGGATAGCATCCATAAGCCAAGTGGTTTGTTGCACAGCCATTGCCTATCCCTGAAGGCAAGTGGTTTGTTGCACAGCTATTGCCTATCCCTGAAGGCAAATTGATACATATTACCATATGGATTTCATTAATACTACGGGGAATAACATTTATGCACTAGTAGAAAGACTCACTAAAGTAGCCCATTTTATTCCTACTAAGACCCAATTCACTGCTTCACAAGTGGCTACTTAGTTCATGGAGAAAATCTTTATATTACATGGATTACCATATGTCATTGTGCATGATAAAGATACCAAGTTTATGAGTAAATTTTGACAGACAGTATTTACTTTCATGGGTCTACCACCTATCATCCACAGAACTAATGGTCAGACAGAAAGGGTAAATAAGTGGTTGGAGACTTACCTTGGACATTTTTGTCATGATTTGTAGCAAACTTGGGATTCATGGTTGCATTTGGCTAAGTTTTCCTATAATAACTCCATTCATGCTAGCATTGGAGTTGGAGTTTCACCATTTGACGCTATGTATGGCTATAAGGTGCCTCTACCCACATTTATTTTCAATGAGAATATTAACTCTCATGGAAAAGAAAAATTGGAGAGAATGCATGCCCTTCTTCAACAATATAAGAAGAAACTTAGAAAAGATCAAGATCGAATGAAGGTGTATGCTGATGAGAAGAGTGAACTTTGGAGTTCTAGGAGGGAGAGTTAGTTTTATTGAAAGTACCCAAGTCTCACTATTCTACTTTAAAGGATGGATCTAGGAACAAACTTGCTCATAGGTTCTATGGACCATACAAGACCTTGAAGCATATTGGAGACTTGGCATATAGATTGGAACTTCCCTCTTCCACTAAGATTTATAATGTATTGCACGTTAGCTCAAACCCTTTTATGGTACCTAGATAGAGATAGTTGATGAGCTGCGAGTCCTATGGATGAAGAAGAACTTATTTAGTACATTCCTGAGGAGATTATAGATTTTCATGAAAAGAAGCTTCGCTCTCACTCTATCATTGAGTATTTGATCACATGGAAGGGCTTACCACTTGAGGAAGCTTCTTGGAGAGCAGATTCTATTTTGGATGAGTTTCTCTATCTATGGGATGCATTGGTGGTTGACATAGTCAACATGGGAGTCAATTGTGCTATACATATAGTATAGATATTAGTCTATTTTAGAAAAAATTTTACTCTGCCTAATTTTCACAATATGCCACCTACATATAGAACATACTATTAGTAAATTTGAAAAATTTTCAGAAGTTTAGGACTCATGGTCAAAACTTTTACTATAACTCTCACACCATTGCTCCAAATTTATTATTCAATAGCTCAATAGATTCCATTTTTCATAAGGTCTCCAATGTTGTGTCACATGGCAACTTTGGAAAACTTAAAATATGTCTTTTTGGAGTCTCAATATTCTAAATAATGAAGAATGGGACTTTGAAGATTTCCAAATTCACTAAAATTGTGTTATAGGATCAAAGTACTCTTCGATAGCTATGTTTTGATATGTGGCACACCCTATTTGGATACTTCTATCAAAAGATATGGCAATTTTGCTTAGTATTACCTATTTTTACAATAAACCATCTATTCTTTATATAGTTTGTTTCTTGATGATTCAAAGGCTCCAATTTCTTTTGAAAACATATGGATTATGTATATGGTAGAGGCTTTCCATTATGTCTTCATTTTAGCAAATAGCTCCTCATTTCTTACTTCACTTCTTATCTTGTGTACAGCTAAAATCAAAGTAGTACTCAGTTTCATCCATTCTTCTTTTCCATTGTAAATTTGTTTTTGTGGGCAAAAACCTTTGGGTAGGGATGGATTATAAGAAGCTAGAAAAACATGTTTTAGTAAAAGAGTTATTAATAACAACTTGTCACACTAACACATGTATAAAGGGTGTGAGAGAGATTGTAAGTAGCCTTATCTATTTGACAATCACTAGGCTAAAACTAAACTACACAGTTGGTTTGGAGAGTCAGTTTATGTAGCTTCCACGAAAGCCACATTTGGATGTAGTGTGGCGCACATTGCACTATGTCAAGTCCATATTGGACTATGCCATATTCTATGGTATAGGTGTACCATCAGACCTGCATGGTTACACAAATGCAGATTGGGCTAGTAGTATTTCAGACAGGAGATCTACTAGTGGTGTTATGTTTTCCTTTGATAATGCTACTATCACTTGGAGCAGCAAATAGCCAATAATTTCCTTGTCTAGTACAGAGGTGAGTAAGTACAAAGGTGCTCCAATTACAGCATGTGAGGTAGCTTGGTTACACAAGATACTTGGTGATTTGGGGATGCATGTGAACAAAAAGGTTATCATCTATTGTGATAACCTTAGTAGCATTTAATTGGCTAGAAACCTCGGGTATCATGCAAAGACTAGACACATAGAGGCCCATTACCATTTCATTTAGGAATGGGTTCTAACAAGTGATATTGACTTGGTTTATGTCAACAAGAGGATCAATTTGCTAAGGTTTTCACCAAGGTCTTGGAAGTTGAGAAGCTTCACAACACTTCAGGACTGTGCTTGGAATTCATGAGCTCATGTTGAGGTCGATGTGCGAGTGTTGAGATGTTGAGCTCGACATGAGCTAACATCCACTATGCATCTTGGTGATGTGGTAGGATATTATTCATTGGCATGTTATGTGACCGACATGATACACGAGTGATTCTATAGCTGGACTACACCCACATAATCCATCCTTGGTTATGGCACATTCATTGTGCCACCTCTTCTTGCCTTAGCAAGTTCACACTTAGTGATCACATGTACATACATTGTGGTACTTTCATATTAGTCTTTTATTATGTTGTAGACTTAGTTCTTTTGTGTGAAAGAAGAAGAAATAAGTAGAAGAATATTTCAACCCTATCTCTTTGTATTCTCAAGTCTCCATTGCTTTTGTATATGTGCTCTTGGTCTCTTCAGCTCTCTTCCCTCTTGTCTATTTTCACTTCTCTTAATAATAAGTTGTTTTTGTAGTAAAGAACTTGTTTGGCTATTCACATAGGTCAATAGCATGATTTTTTGTAAAGACTATTGTATAGACCATGTGCCAAAAGAATTTTCTTTTCTTTGGGCTTTGATTTTATTATTCTTCCTAAGTATCATAATAAGCAACCACAAACCTTCATAACCACATGTATATGTGGAACTCATGTATGAACTAAAATAGATGTAGTATTTTTTAAGCTTGACCCCAACACCCTCTTGGGCTAATGATAGATCCCAAGCTTCTCATTTTTTCCTTTAGCATCCCCTCAGCCCACCACCTTGTAGAGCTTGAATCTTTCAATAAGTGGCTTTTCCATATAGGACATTGCCCTCTCTTACAATGTATTCTTGTAAGGTAGTTCTGCTACTTAGCTATTACAAAAGTTTGTCATTCAATTCTATTTAAAGACATGACAAGGCTTCTTCATAGCTATATTACTAGACAATATACATTTGGAGGTAAAAACTTGTACTTCCAAGATAGGTGAAAAATCACATCTTGTGTCCAAAGCAATAGCACAACTTCGTACTCGTCCAAACAACCTTCAACTTGAATCTTATTCCATATTGACATATGAGAAGACAACTTGATAGATACTATCCAAGGAAGGACTCACAAAAAAAGTGGCCAATAGGTGCACACTATTTCTGTGAGAACCATGAGATGTTATTTGGATAGGTACTCTAACATCTTGTGAAGGAACCTCCAAATAGGAGAGCTCAATCAATTCATGTTCAAAGTTTAGAAGGTGGCAATGATTATTCAAACAATCCCAATAGTAATTCTTTAGTAGATGAGATTGTCATCCAAATGAGCTTGGATAATCATACGAGTACAAGGGCATCATCATTTCCCACAAGGCCCTACTTGAATGTGGTCAAATCGACTCCCTTATTGTGGCTTTTTTCTGGAAAATGCAAGATGAACTATGATATTTTTGTACTACAAACAAAAATTAGGGACTTAATTGGAAGGCCTTTATGAAGAATCTTGCATTTTGATTGACCTTTGTAAAAACTACCAACTTCTACTAGATACAATTTGAGACCATCAACAAAGGTCATCACACAATGAAGTGATTATATACATATGCCAATGTAAAAACATTGCTATCATGACTGTAATCATCATTACCAAATTCTCATGCTTGAGGTTGGAGTGACCAAGCTTCTTTGTTGGAGGTTCCTTCTCAAGATGTTAGAGTGCTTGTTTGAAATTACTTCTCATAGTTTACATTGTAGCCTGTTTTTCGTGGCTGCTTCTTTTCTAGATCCCAAGGTGATACCTAGCGTGATCCTATCTTAAAATCCTCGAAAAGGTACTAGTAGCACTGAGCCCTTATTCATGGTAATTACCTTATCCACACTCCTCGCTCTGACTTTGTATTCTTTGTTTAGAGACAACTTTTAGACTTGTGATTTTTGTTCCTATTTGTTAATGTATAGGGTTTTTGTATGTCTGTTTTCCACTTGTCTATTTGTTACATGAGGTAACTTTAAATCTTCGGATTTCCATGAATTAACTTTAAATCTTATTGCAAGGAGGGGATTGCACTATATAGTGTATAAATTTTGAATATTTATAGGACTCTCTTTCATGCAATCTCCATCACATTATCTTTGATCACTTGGGATATACTTGGACTCTTGATCTTTGTTTACATGTGTATGTGGACTCCTATAATTTGGTTATGACAACATATTGGAAAGATGATCTAGCCCATCTTCAAATGATTGCATGACAGTGATGTTGGATCAAGCATGCTTTATTTTATCAAGGTTTACCATTGGGTGGGTTTAAGCTAGTGGCAGGTCCCACCTTCAATGATAAACTACATTGTTAAATCCTTACCCTCTTCCTTGGATATCAAGGTATAAGAACATGTTGACGACTAGCCAATTCCTACGGATATTCAATTTGAGAAAATGTACAAAGAGTTTACTACTATACAAGATGATATGGTTCTCAAAGAGCTATGGTATTAGCCATAGTTTGTATAACACTTGAAGGTATAGAAGAATACTCTTAGTTGTAGTGTACTTTTGTTCTAAATTATAATATTGTTTGTAATTACAATCATTGTGGTATTTTTCATATTGCTAATACATAAGATGTCTCTTTTGGGTAGGTAGAAGACATTAAAGAGATAGACTTAGAAGTAAGAACAAGTGAATCAAATGCTTTGGCAAGGATAGTGGATGATACATACTAGCTTAAGTTTCAAAGCTTATACTTTGTAATCAAAGCCAAGATTTTGTAGCTTTGAGTTATCCTATATTGCATGTAAGCCAAACTTTGGCTTTTAAAGCTTTATCTAAACTTATGCACATATAATAACACAAAGAGCAATACTATTTTTGTCATTCTCAATATTTTTTAAAATATTATCCTTTAACATTTTGTTGTTTTAGGCTATGCTATTGTGTGTAGTTTTTTTATAACATGTGGGTTTTGTTTATGTCCAATGAGCACCCAAGAAGTGGTACAAACCACCATATTGCAAAACTATGGCTCAACTAGCAAGTCCTTTGTTTTCTCTTGCCAAAATTGAATGTGTTTATAGTAGCACGTGAAAATTACAAACATAACACATTCAACTTAGTGTTAAACATGTCCTAAAAATTGCAATTGAAGTGCAACTAAAGGTGCATGTAAAGACGTGCTTGTCCTTCATTAAATACATGTAAGTATAGCTACAATGTTTTTAATGCAATATTAAGACAGAGTAAAGATGCATGCACCCAAAAGTCCTTTATTGGTTCAAGGATTGCTTCAATGTACCCATGTATGTGCCTAATCCCTTGTATGTCAATGCCTACAATATGCATGAACTTGGATGGTTCTAATCATACATTTTTATATGGATGTAAGTAATTGCTAGACCTTTTGCTTTGAAGCATGGAAGGATTACCTCCAAGGGCCATTATATTAACAAATCCACTTTTAATCCCCTAAATTGTATACTAATTTCTATTTTAATGAGTTTTTTTTATTTATCTACATTTTCATTGTATAAATTATACTTTTGGTGTGCTCAAATGATCTCATTAAAAATATCAAATTCAATTTGATTGTAATTTTAAACACTTCATCATTTATAGTTCAAAAATTTTATTTTATTTTTTAAACCCCATATATATATTTAACTCAATATGTCAATACATTTTTCTAAACTAGTTATTAAATTTTCCATAATTTTGTTCACTTTTCAATAATTATATATGATTTAATTCTTTTAGGGAAAATATTATCTACACATACACACACACACACACACTCTCTCTCTCTCTCTCTCTCTCCACACACACACACACACTCATGCTTGCTCGCATGTTAACCCATTGATGCGTTCTATTTTGGTTAATTCTAAAAATCTTTAAACCTACAATTATGCCATACCATCCACTAATGGGTCGACTACCAATGGATCCAATCAACTGCTTTCTTGTAATTAGAACTTGCAAACTAAGCGTCAAGATCACAATGCAACTCTTTATATTGTGGTAATTTTGCACCAACCCTCAATCTATAGCATGGTCCTAATTGTAGCAACACTTGTGGTTGATGAGATACATGACTAGTTCACACTGTATGCACGCGCACATACACGTGCATGCATGGCAAAGCACTAGGTGCACTTGAGATCCTAATATCATTGACTATTTGAGGTATATGTTGAAATAGCTTAAAAATGTATAGGGAGGTGTATTGAGGGAGGGAGGGTAGGAGATATACACGAATGGCCCCACACACACACACACACAAACACACACACATGCAAGTACATGCCCGTGCATATGTGCATGTACATGCAACTCAAGATTATTGCTTCATGTGTATGTTATTTTAAGCAGGCATGGGTATGGAGGAATATATAGCCATCCCTTGTACATCTATGTTACTCACAATTACTCTACTTCAAACCCTTAATACTTTGTACTTCACAAATCTTGCAAGATCACTTAGTGACTTATAGTTTTAATTCCCAAGTGTTGATTGTCATCATTCTTGCTTAGACTTACTTATGTATCTCTCTCGTGCGCGCGCACGTGTGTTTGGCCTCGAAGCTAGGTTGGGGGGGGGGGGGGTAATTTGCACATGCTAACATGCCCATTCTTGTGATTTGATTTTTTGTTTGAGGTGCATGTGAATTTTGCACAAGTCATTATAACTCGAGCTAGCATTAGTCTTGACAAAGTGTGGATCTCATCATGCATCTTTTACACAAGTCATTATAACTCGAGCTAGCATTAGTCTTGACAAAGTGTGGATCTCATCATGTATCTTATAACTTTCACATGCACCTCAAACAAAAAATCAAATCACGAGAATGAGCATGTTAGCATGTGCAAATCCCCCCTCCCCCCTCCCACCTTCGAGGCCAAACACACACACGCGTGCACGCAAGATACACACGTAAGTCTAAGCAAGAATGATGACAATCAACACTTGGGAATTAAAACTATAAGTCACTAAGTGATCTTGCAAGATTTGTGAAGTACAAAGTATTAAGGGTTTGAAGCAGAGTAATTGTGAGTAACATAGATGTACAAGGGATGGCTATATATTCCTCCATACCCATGCTTGCTTAAAATAACATATACATGTAGCAATAATCTTGAGTTGCATGCACATGCACATATGCTATATTACTAGACTGATGAATTTTACACTTGTTTGTTTGAGGTGCATGTGAATTCTTCTTTTTTTTTTTTTTTTTGCCGGGGGGGGGGGGGGGGGGGGGGGAGGGTGGTATTTGCACATCACTTATTCAATACATGGATAAGCAAGATACCACATCTAATCTTACATGTGTGTGACACACACACACACACACACACACACACACACACACACAACACACACACACACACACACACACACACGGAGGATACACCAACACTAAGCCATCACCACTGATAACAAAGTGGTTACCACTTAAGATCCAAGACTTGCACATGGTTCGCAACCCCATGATTTAGAATCCATTAACCACTATAGACGGACGGGCTTGCATTATTGTAAATGGATGCTTCACTACATATGTGAATTAATGTAAGTTCGTATACATACTCTTACATATAGAATCGAATGGTATAAAACAATTTACAAAGCATTTATAGACTAAGTCTAGCCCCTAGGGTGAAGGAGCCAATAGAGGCATAAGCCTCGAAAACTTGATAGTCCATCCCCAACGAAGTTACACTTTTTCGAATAAGCAAACCCCTAAAGTTTCTAGATGCCACATATCCAAAACATGATAGTCCATCCCAAATAAAGTTACACTTCCTCATGCAAACAAATGGCTTCTAGACACCACATATCCATGGTTGCAATTGATGACTGCTTCCTACTACAACTATGCTCTTTTTGGTCCCCTAGAGTGGTTTTTTACATAATGAGTCATGACTACACTTGTCCTGGGTAGTTCATATTTGCTTGCATTAGAGATTGGAGGACTTTAGCCTGCGTCAAATCTGCAAAACATACTCCAAGATCAAAGCACAGTATGTTGACACTCCTTCAGCTCCTATGCCCTGGGCGTGTAATAAGAAGACTGCTGACATCTTTGCATCAACATTGAGTGAAATCAGGCCGCCTTTTCAAGTGCATGCAATTCATGGACACACAGCTTTGTGAGTGTCTTCTGTTGGGAAGGGAGGAATCACAACAGAGGACCCATGAGAATCGCAGGACTGAAAGAAATGGCAGATCTGCACTGACCAAACAGTACTGCAAATGCATGTGTTTCCCAGTGGACAAAATTAAAGATATCAAAGAACAAAACAAGGGCATGCAGAGCACTGCTGTCAACTATCTTGATAGTCCATGTTACTATAAGGATCAAGGAACTCCTGTAGAAGGTTCTTTTTCCTTTTTGGATTCCATCCCAGGTCACGGCATACCTGGTCTGAGTGCCAAATGCTTACTGCACCTATGCACGATTTCTGATAAAAGGGCGTGGAGTTTTTCATGTACTGTATCCACTTACTGACAACATTCTCCATTGTTTCTATACTTGGAAGTTGGATTTTCCCAGACAGCAAGTGTGCCAACCAGCGTGCACCCATTTCCGAGGAATGTAGATTAGAAAGGTTTTCATGGTATCCTAGTATCGCCAGATTTGGAATGTGAGGATGAATTATACCCCTGCATCATGCACAAAATTCATCATCATACATTAAGAAAATGATGCTGAATGCTAGTGAGTGCATACGTAAGAGCAACAATACCTAGATTCTCCAAATTATCAAATTAGGAATTTGTTTATTGCAACTGTTGTTGCTTCCCATTTTAGGAGCTCAACTAACATTCTAACAGTCTACCAGCAGGTTGAATGGGATGGGTAGACTAAGCACAGTGGGACACTCAGAAAGGCAATCATACATCGCCTATTGTGATATCAGATGTTATGGGTAAGGTTCCCAAGACTGTAGATAAAATGTATGTAGCAAAGCTTTACCTGTAAAGAGGTATAATACCATCAGAACCTTGAGACAGTACTCCACAATTTTTTGGTAAGAGAGACATGAGTTTCTTTTTGCCATCATAGCCTGTGCCTAGTATTATAACATCGGCTGCTATCTCTGACCCATCATCCAACATCACCCCCCGTTTCGAAAAGCTCCAGTGACTTGTCTGCCGCAGCTGGATGCAGCCATCTTGGACTCTTTGAAAAAATGATTCTGGCAGTAATGGCACCTGGCAAGATGCAAACTGCTCAAAGAAGGTTTGCTTTGGTATCAACCCAAAGTCTTTCAGGGGTAGACTGATAAGAAGGTAGAGCTCCACCATTTTCGAGATAGCCCAACGCTGCAGTGGACATACATGTAGGTGAGAAGAAGTTGAAGCTACTGGATAAAGCAGAAGAGAACTCACAACAGTGAGATGTCCACTTGACTTTGGAAAATTTAGCAAGGGTATTCTGACAATAGCCTACCACAGGAGTGAGAAGCGTTGAGACAACACTAAGCAGGAAGCCCTGATCAGGCTTTGGGATCATCAACTCTGAGAGGCGGGTCGAGTACAGGAAGGCCAATGGTAAACCAAACGGCCTGTGATGTGGGAGCAACCAATGCGGCCTCCGGAAGATCATTGTGCAAGACTGGCCTTGAATGCCTGTTAAAGACAATTCCGGATTGATAAGGCTAGCTATAATTTACAACCATACAAGAAAGATGTTCATGTAGGTGACTGCACTAAGACTCTGGCAGAATACAATATTTTCCCTTGATGTTAAAGCCTCTGTAATAAAGTCTTAACCAGCTTTACCCACAATCTCGTGTTCTTGATAGGAAATAGCCCCTTTTAACATGTCCAAAACCTGTTGAAGACATTACTAGCCTTGCCTAATCTTAACATATATATTGCTCTACATGAAAACTGATAAATTGTTTGACAATTGACATGCCTTACCTTGATTAGCATTTGCAGCTTCCATAGCAACATCAAGTGCAGATTTCATCAATCCCACAATGATGACACGCTTTGCAGTCAACAGTTCCTGTGCAGCTTTATCATTCAACAGAGAATACTCCATGGAATGCATCACCTTTCCTTGAAATGCCTCAGGTCCTTTGCATGGTGGAAATGAAGGCAACTTTGGTACGTCTCCATAACGTCCAATGCAAAGAACCAGATAGTCAAAATAAAGCCACTGCTGAAAAAACCAATACCCGAGTGAGGATGACAGCAGTTCCAGAAGGAAAATAGCAGTAAGCTCTTGTCTGAGTTACACATCATGAAGTCCTATGTAAGACTAACATAAACAACTGACCAAAATTGAAATATCCTGCTTTATCCAATGTGACAATCTTGTGTGAAAGTGATCCCCTACAATTAGACAGTCAATCAAACAAAAATTGCAAAGCCAATAAGAACCAGATAAGACAAGGTAGTGTCTTAGAATGAAATGGGCAATAGGGAGACCCTCATTTTTCCTTTAGCTCCACAGGAGAAAAACCCACAGTGCATCCCCATGTGATGCCTCCTTTTGATTGAGGAACAACTTAGCCTTCCGGTGCTGACTAGATACGAGTCTTCACCATTTGAGATGTTTTAACTAAACAAAACATGATAGTGAGTTTCCACTACAGTTAAACCACCATGATCTTAGGTGAGCAAATCCCCCTCCCCCCAACAGCCATGCACCAATCTGCTTCTGGAAAGTGTTCACAAAGAGTATGACCATTACTAGCTAAGGACTTCTTCTACACACAAGAAGAAGCACCATTCATGTCTTCGAAAGACGTTCACTGTCAATAGCAGAACCTTATTTTGTCAATTTTCTTTGCAGGATAGTGTAACTCTTGATATGAAATGTAGAACACCATTTTTACATACTTACCTTTTATCACGGCACACATACATCACAAAGTCCATCCTTCATGCTATGCAGACAATGGGGTAGTTAAGGGCTTCGAGACAGAGCCCCCTTTCAATCATTACCATTAAGAAAACTTACCTCGGTAGTCCCAGCACCAACTTCAGAATCCCTCCCTCTCTTCTCTATGCATATTGCCCATTTGGGGCTTGCATCGTCTCCAGCAGCATCAATCTCTGTATTTTCTGCCGCACCGTCTTTCAGGCTGCATATTTCCACTACTTTGCGGTTGAATTGGACTCTCTCCAGCACACGGAAATTTGCAGCATAGCTCTGCAAGTAATCCATGACCTGTGTGTGGGTGGGGTAGTCAGGAGTGCCTTGGGGCCATGGGAAATCCGAAAACTGGTATGCGTCTCGGGGCGTTTGGAGCTTGGTGCTGGCAAAAGTATGCCGCCACACGCCGCCAATGCCATCCTGGGCTTCCAGGACCACTGGCTCCAAGCCATGTTGGAGGAGATACTTGCATGCGCATATGCCTGTCATGCCTGCCCCAATGATGCATACTTTCATGCCAATTGTAGGCACTGGAGGAGCATCTGGTTGAGCCATAACTGATGAACCTCCTCAGAACAAGACCCCAGCTGACCGATTTTATCTTCTGCTGGTTAAGCCTTTAGAAAGCTGTTAAAGCTACGTCTCAGGCCCATACAAATTGGGATATAAGTATTCAATTCATCCTTCTTCCTCTGGAGCTGATTATGGGTGATTGAATAATCCATAGAAGCTGGAAAATTTCAGAAATGCATACAGAGATGGTGGGTTATACCCGCAATTTGATTCCATCCATGGCAAAGTCTACCGATAGGCTACGAATTGCATGGTAGGTTTGAGCAGGGCAAGGAGCCGAATATCCCACTCTGTAGGCCTTTGTGATAGAAAGCATCCGTTATCTGTCCATTGAGAAAGATGGGCACATCGAGATAAAATAGCTTAGCGTGATTCGTCGCGCAATATCAATGATCATCATATATATAATAAAAACCAGCCCTTAGATATCTTATGCCAAAAGTTGTATGTCCTACGAGGCTAGTAGGGACCACTTGAAAATATCTAAGGGACAGTTTGTCATAGATAGGTGCGGCCAAGGCCTCGTTTTTAAGCTATCTTTTCAAGACTTAGGGTGGTTACACAGCCTCAGGCGGCTGGGGTTATGTGCAAGTTGTCCATTGCTCTGGTTAGATACTAAACTATGCCTACATATTTTGTCAAAAGAGGGTTGGTGCATTGGTAATGAGATTGAGGTGTGTGAGGATTGGTGGGCGTTCAATCCCTCTCAATTTTATTGCCCTTTATAAATAAATGTGTTGTCTTCTTGTGCATTGGGCGCGCCCGAATTTCAAGACAAGGGAGATCCCCCCCGCCCCCCCCCCCCCCCCCCCCCCCCCCCCCCCCCGCCCCCAGAAGTGTCCACTAACTGTGAAAATCAGGCCCAATGACCTTTTGACACGTAGTGCAGCGAACGCCTTTTTTTCCACCTCCTGTCCACGGTGTGTAACTAGCCTTAGTACCATTCCACACATATGTCTATTTAGTGTTGCAAAGACAAACCATTGGTCTACACTAGTGCCCACACATACCCAAGGTTTCAAAAGACAATATTATGAATACAATAAAGCAAACTTGAATGTTGTTTATCATCTATAGCTAGTAAAACATGTTAACATCAATAGCGCGCACACAAATATTTTGGCCCACCCAAAGGCTACACCACTATGTTCACTTCTAGCCTTACAAAATTCTTCAAATGCATGTGTTTTTTTGTGTTCATAATTGATTTTTCGATTTCCAAAGGATTTTTAGTTTAATGTAGGGCCTCAGGTAAGTTACTCATGGATATATGTGTGCATCACGTGGGTTCAAAATAAGGTATTTTTAAAATATCATTTTTATATATTTTTACATATAGAAGGGTGTAATATAAAGGGGTTATTTACAAATTGAATAGAAAATAATTATATTTTATTCAAGAAAAATTCACAGATAAGGATATTTATAAAGGGCACCATGAGATTCAACATTTCTCATATTGAAGACTTTTTTTTTTTTGTGGGGGGGGGGGGGGGTTTGTGGTGGGTGTACAAAGTGCTTTTGCTTAACCATAAATAAAAAATTACTATAAAGTATGAAAGGAAAATAAGTACATTGGTTACAATTCTTAGTATAATAAGTGCTAATAGGACCATCCCACTCTTAATTTAATGGGGAACCAACTTTGTCTCTTTCATTGAGCAAATAAGGCCCTTCTTTTTTCTTATTCTTGGAGTCTCTCTCTCTCTCTCTCTCTCTCTCTCTCTCTCTCTCTCTCTCTCTAAGGAAAGAACCCAAGACAAGCCTATGTATAAGAAAATGCAATTCACGATCAGAGATGAACTAGATATCATGAAATGTGAGGTGGACTCAAACATATCGAGGCCTTGGATGACATGAAAACCAAAATGCATGCACTCATGATGGACGAAATAATGATAACTACCATGCAAACCAAGCTTTGCAACGCTTTTTAAAGGGGCAATGGTTAGAAGAGGGTTGGAATTCAGCATATACAGAGTTCACATAGTGAAGAAGTTAGTAAACAAGAAACTTAATAAACTATGAATGCTTAATGATTTGGAATGTATTTATGGAAAATTGCAAGTCAAGAAGGAAGAGGTGGAGAAGTAGAGGGTGGGGTTGGTAGTGGAGGTCATGGAGGAGGTGGTAGAATGATTAGAGGGGGAATAATTGAAGTAATCATGTGGGTTTGGGATTGTTTTGTGTGTTTAAGTTGGTTTTAGGACTTTGAGGAAAATCTTGAATTTTTGGTTCTAGAAGAAGAGGTGATGGATATAATGATAGTAATGAAGAGATGCACTAGATGAGGTATGTTAAGAAGTGAGTAGAGAAAAGCAAATTCTAGTCTTAGGATGTTGGCCATGCACCAATAGTGATTTCTACATAGAGACGCACCAATGTGTAGCTTGGAGCCATCTCCCAATAGTGATTTCTACATAGAGACGCACCAATGTGTAGCCTGGAGCCATCTCCCAATACTAGTACATAGCTATATATGGGAATCTACTTTTTTTAGAAACAACAATAGGTATTTGAAATGGTCTATCACATTGGCCAAAATCAAGTACCCTAACTTGCTGGAACACTAAAGGAGGTGCTAGTACAATATATTTACTTGATGGGAACCCCTAACTTGATACCTCATATCAGGAGCTTGATGATATTTGATAGACTCATTACCATAACATAGTAGACCATGCATATCTTTCTTTCTCAATGACTCGCATAGCATTGATACTTGATTTCATCCCATAATAATAAGGATATTCGAGATATTCCTTCATAGAAGACATAACGAGAGCATATGTATTATGAAAGCATTGTCCACAAGGGATATGTCATATGGACACATGCAACTCTCTACAAAGGCACTTGGATGCTCAGGTTGGAGCTACAAGGAGAATGGAGATCTCACACACACACACACACACACACACACACACACACACACACACACACACACACACACACACACACACACACACACACACAAGACGCTACATTTGTGGTGCCTCCAATAGCTCTCTTATGAGGATCATATTGGTGTCTTATCACTCAAACAATAAAGAATGAGTACATATATATATGGTTAGGGTTAGTGAGTAAGATGGGTGATCAACCACATTGGTCTTTACCCGAACAACCTCCCACTTAAAGGTGAATGTGCCTTTAAGAGAGACAAAAGAATAAGATAATGTGTGAACTAAATACATGTAAGTTATCCTCACCCATTGCAATGTGCAAACTTTCCCAAGGCTGAACTCTTGGTGAGAAAGTCTATAGGCTTATCATTATGAACTTTGACAAGCCCAACTCACTTGTCCTCAAGTACTTGACAAATGAAGTGATACCTCACTTCTATGTGTTCACAAGATTCTTTGCTAACATGATACCATAGAGATTCAAGGAAAGAAACAAGACAAATGGAAGACAAAAAGGTTCCAACATACTCTATATATTACTTTTGAATGAATGGGGGTATGGTACTAGTGACTTATGACTTGTGGGTACTAAGTACCACTTGGCACTAACTAGGTTAGTAACTTGGAAGTTGGTATTACAATATTCAAGTTGTTGAATAATTTTTAATTTTGTTTTTTAATTCTATAAAGTTATAAATTTAAATCTCAATTCTTTAGCTCATAGTCGTTACTAGTAATTATTACTAAATTAGTAGATAGACTTTATCAAAAACTAAAGTCTAGAACCTAGAGCACCGAGTGGTAAACCCTTGAGAGCCGCAGGCATCTCACCACAATAGGCAAAGGGCGAGGGAGGCTTTATTACAAGCACCAAATGTGGTCGGCTACGAAAGGCACTAGATAGAACAGGAATGTGGTAATGAGGGGAGCTTCATGCTATAACCTGCATTAGCTAGCCAGTGGCATGGTTGATTGCAATTCTGGTAGTTTGTGCTTTACAATAGGTGAACTTCAAGGGTGCAAAATTGGTGAACACCATTTTTTGGAGGCAGACATATCTAATAGGTACGTGCTAGTCTTCCCACATTATATCTATGTAGGCAACGATTAGTTAAGAAAGGGTGAATGGTTCTAAGTTATGAAAGGTATGTATATAAAATCAACTTTGTGTGTTGATATCTCGAATGTGGACTTTTGTGGGATATACCTTTCCTTGACAAATGCTCCAAATGCAAGTTATGATTTGCATCACACTCATGAAATTCTTGGAATTGATGTGATTGTAACATGTGTTTTCTTCACCTACTTGGCTTATAAAAACTTTATTGATGTTCATTTTTCAAGATGATCACCAAATGTATCTTTGTGGAATTGCTGATGGGTGGGAGCTATGCCTTGACTTGTTTCTTTTGAGGATATTGATTTTGCATACAAAGATTCAATAAGCTAATGCACTGCCTAAACTTCATATTGTTTTTATTTGTAGAGTGCATTCAATTTTTGTAATAAATGCAATTGTGATACTATGACTATAAAGGAAAATGACACAATTTTGCTATGTTAAGTAATCTATATTGGTAAAACCTTTGAGAATTTGGCAAATATTAGCCACTAAAGTGAACCCTGGATATAATGCCTTAGTATGCAACACTTTAATATGCATGAGCAAGGCATCTATATCTACTCTTAGTAGTTCTATCCTTTAAGGGATAATCATGACTTGTCCCTAACGAGCAATTCGTTTCCATATCCTAAAGTCGTTGTAAATTGGAATTCCCTCCAGAATGCACAATAATTTAAGGATATTGAAGGATCTTGACTACTTAGATTGAAACTACCCTTTTCCCTTCATTGTTATTATCTTTCTCTTGCACTAGCTTTCTCTCTGTTTTCCTCTCTTCCCACCATCTCTTCTCTTTTCTCCCTATCTCTCTCTAACTCCCCCTCTTGCAACTACCTTCCTCTCTTCTCACTATCTCTCTCTCTCTTTCTTTGCCTCTTCCTTTGACTCCTTCTCTATCACTATCTCTCCCTCTATCTCTCATTGTCCTCTCTCTCTCTCTCTCTCTCTCTCTCTCTCTCTCTCTCTCTCTCTCTCTCTCTCTCTCTCTCTCTCTCTCTCTCTCTCTCTCTCTCTCTCTCTCTCTCTCTCTCAGTAGTGCAACACTTTGAGTAATTCTTCTATACTAAATGCCTTATATACTAACAATTTATATAGCCTTTAATCATTTCCTTTTTGATGGCCTTTGCGATACGGTGTGTAGGCTATGCTTAGTTTTCTTTATGATTGATTTGATGCAGGCTTTAAGGATTACTTTTTGGCTTGGAAATTGCCACGATCCAAAGTATTATTAGTTGACTTGTTTATTGAATGCACAATAATAACTATTTATTTCTTCAATCCTTACATTTCCCTTTCCTTTTTTCTTGTCAATAACCTTATCCTCGTCCTTCTTATCTTTTTTCTCTCACTTCCCTTCTTGATATGACATGTTTTGCCACAATGGAAGCATTCAATGTCTTTCTTATTAGTATTTGCTATGTGACCATCCATAGTCCTAGTTCTTGGGTTTTTTCTTCTTTCTTCATGAGTTGCCAATGCCTGACAATTTCTACCTTGGTCCATAGATTTCCTACATCTCTTTAGCCAAGAAACTGCCCGCCCACAACATCAATAAAATTCAACTCACCATGTGGAACTAAATACTAATGGTTATTCTAAAGATGTTCCATGATGTATGCAAGGAGCATAGCAAAAAGAGTGCCTTAACCTCATCTTTGAAATTCAACTTTTGAGCCGATATCTAATTGAATATGATATGGAATTCATTAAGGTGGGGGATGATAGTAGAGCCCTTATTCATCTACAACTCAAGCAACTTTTTTATGAGATATACCTTATTAGAGCCAATTTTCTTCTCATAAATATCAATAGCTTCTTCCATAAGTCATGTGTAGTGGTCTCATTCACAAATATAAAATACACCAATTTTTCCAAGTGTAGTCTAATAATAGATTTGACCAATGCATCAAATTTTGACCAATCATCTTAAGGCATGTCTATTGGTTTTGCATATGTGCCTCTTATGGGCTTCAAGTACTTATTTAAGGACATCTAGGATTTTCTCCTTGACAGATATAAGAAATTTCGAAAGGAGACTAGTTTTGCCCTAAGTGACAATGTGAGCATTGGTAACATAAATACTACTTGTCACATTGTAAAAAGATATATTCAATTTTTAACAAAATCTATTGGGTTTGGACAAAGGCCTCAGTTTGGCTAAGATGGGTAACAAACTCTAAAACTATGAAACCTGTAAATTGCAACATGCATAAAACAACCCACAACCTTTAAAAAATTGTTTCTAGAAACATATCATTGGTTACCAATGCTTGCTTTTCTTTTTTTCATCTTTTTTCACAATAGATTTCTACATTTTGTTACCATTGCCCGTTAGGGCATATGCTATACATAACAAGGTGATGCTTGTCCCAAAAACTTACACACCACTGGTTAACTTGAGTCAACTAGCATATGCTTTAGAATTATAATAAACGCCAAATTGAGTTCAGTGATTCTTCTCCTCTCTCTCTCTCTCTCTCTCCTAGCTGAACAAATAGTAACTATATATATATATAGATTTTTTGTGACGTTTTGGGCATGGTGATCTTATAGGCTTTTCATAGTTTTGTGTGGGATTAATCATGAGTAATTCTTGTTGAGAATTAGGCGATCACACCCAATGCAACCTCTTTGTATGGAGTAGTTGGGCCAAGGGAAATGCAAGCAATCCAGGAGAAGGGACTAAATCACATAAGCACAATGGTGGAAAGTGCTACATACCCACCAAAAGATTATAAAGCATTGTACTTGACTATTATCATGGCTAAGCTCATCAAACTCTTCCTCTAGCTCCTCCTCATCTCTAGTCAACTCATTGCCAGCTCATGAGTTCATTTCTTACTCCAACTCCACTCTTTCCTTCTTGGCAGCCATAGCCAGCTACCCTACTTGGAGTTTTCATACCTCTCAAACCATGGCATATTTGTACTACTTCCATGCAATTAAAAGTTACTTGGTTAGTTCAAAAGTTAGTTAGTCAATTAATAAGTTAGTAAGATTACTAACTAAAGTAAAAACTAACTAATGTTAATAACTAAAAATTTTATTTAATTAAAATATAAGTTTAAAAAAATCGAGAGTCGTAACCTGACATTTTTTTCGGATTGACAAGGACTGTAGCCACCCATCATGGAAGTTACAACATGAATGAGAGTTATGAACCATATTAGTCCCTAGTGTTAATGTGTATAGTATGGATGGTCCAAAAATATTAGATTTTTGGACAAGACTAGCATATTTAAGATATTATTTATTGTAAATATCTTAAAAAGATATGGAAATTTTTAAAAGAGGATGTCATGTTAAAAAAAGCAAGTAGTTTTTTAAGTTAGTTTTGGAGATTTAATTGAAAAAAAGATTGATTGGCAAAATCACCCACGTCACGATCACAATTTATAGGCAATAAACATCACTTCAAACATGGAGAAGAAGAAGGAGTAATCTCGAAGATTTCTAAGCAAGTTTGTTGGAGTTTAACCCCCCTTTTGGAGCCAACAAAACTATCAAATTTGTGATTTGAGCATCAGACTGCATCTTAGAAGTTTCAAATCACTGATTTTTCCAAGATTCCCTCCACAAAGAGCTCTTCTTCTCAACCACAACCCATCTTCTCTTGTTTAGCTATAAGTATGAGGCATGGGGAGCAGTTTGGAAAAGCACAAGGAGACCTCGAGAGGCTGTGAGAGAGAGGTAGAGAGAGGGAAGTAGAAGGATACCCCTCCAAGAGGCTGCAAGAAGGAGAGAGAGAGAGAGAGAGAGAGAGAGAGAGAGAGAGAGAGAGGAGTTACCCTGAGAGGCTGTGAGGGAGAGAGTTAGCTCAATTCCCCCCTATCTTGGTCTTCGACTAAGCCATCTTCTCTTATGCCCTCTTATCTCAAATTCATTCATCCTTCTTTATCTCTCGAATCCACTTGTGGATGATGGCTCCAAATGACGAGGTGGAAGGACCATGGGAACCATTGGAACAGATCAAGGAATAGGTATTGCTAGAGATACCGGAGTGTCTGAGGTTGTCGGAGTTGCAACTACCAACGGAACATCGGGTGTGGCAAATGCGAGCGTAGGCAAATACAAAATTCGCAATGTTTTCGTGCCAAACCATGTTATTCATTACTATATTATTATTTTGCCACATAAAATAATAAGGTTTATATCAAATTTCTACAAAAAAAAAAGTTAGCCTTTGCATCAAACAATACAAGAGCTACTTGTTATATCGTGCACGGACAACATCTGTATAATAATTAATCACGTAAAATATTAGCTCTATATTTTACACTTACACGAATTGACAAATCATCTAGAAAGAGTACTTGTATATGCATAAACAATTAATCACTATGAATTGTAGTTAGATTATTTGAGATTCTAAATGAGAGAATCATGATGCAAATAGTTGCAAGAGGTTATTGCACATATGACTTTATGCGCACTCAAGATTAGTAAAATAACTCGATTTGATTATTGTCAAACGCGACAAGGTTAAGTGTCGCTTAAAAGGTGAAACTCTATTTAAAGGATATGTAAGTCATCTCATTAAGTTATTGGCACAATATATATCTTTAAGGAATTTCACTTATATTCGGTAAGATATCCCAAACGGAAAATTCATGCCTTGCTTAACATGTTGTGAGAGATGTACTCAACACTTCTTTATGGGAAGGACAATCCTCATTAGAATGTAAGGTTACCTTGGGATAAGGTCTACCTTGGCTATGGAAGATGTGAATTGCACGATGGTGTGATTGTCATTGCATCATTTGATATACATTTTAAAGGATTGTTTGTGTTTGCTAGAATCTAGATCTCTTATTGAAAATATTAAAGAACTGGATAAAAGAAAGGATCGCGCTAGGCTACCCCCAAGCTACCTACGAGACCCTACTCCAAGGGGGTCATGGTTATCGCTTCGTGAGGCTTAGACCGGCTCTGTTAGCGAAAGGTCTGTTAGTAGGGATAGTCTCGAGCAGTAGGAAATGTGGGTGCTAGGGGGGCTCTGGTTGTAAATCCTGTATTGTTCCTAGAATCTAACAATCCCCTTCGTGACCCAAGACGGGATCCTAGAACCCTAAATAATAGTTACATGGGTGGAATCTTGGTGGGCAAAATAACCTAATCGAATTCTGTGTATCTTCCACAGGGTTGGAAAGATGGAAATTGTAATAAGCTTCCAATATAATAAAGAAGTTTGTTTTATTCAAGGATTAGTTGAATTGTATGCGTGTCCATGAGATAAATTACATGAAGGAACATGTGATTTAACAGACTAATTAAGGAAGCTGGTTGTATATGTTCCAAATAATGTATTGTAGGTAATTAAAAAACTAAAGATGATTTTGTTGTCAAAGGAAAGCGGGTGGGCATGACCCTCAACAGGTTTGTCCAACAGTAGGGTGGTTGGTTAGCTGGGAGCTTTTCTAAATCGACAATATGAAATAGAAAGACAATAAATTGACTAACTAGTCATTAGATAGAGTAGACTTGCATTGTTTTAGAGGGCCAGAATGGGATTTTGTCTTATGGGCAGGAGGGTTGACGTACTGCACTCCCCTCTCTGTCTCCCATTCTCATTGAACCAAGTGCAATGGCAAGTCCGCTTCAAATTGAGCAATCCTGTAGAAGGGGGAACTCAAAATTACTGACAGTAGCTAACTATTAGGAGACTCGTATGATTTTAGGAACCCGAAAGTTCAAGTCGATCCTAGTGGGTTCGGCCAAAACTCTCCCATTGTGAAGTAGACTCAGTAGGGCCTAAGTGACAAACCCCATGACCTTCCAAGGGACAGGCGACATCATTTTTGGAAAACCTGCTGATGGACTACTAAAAGGTATGCCGTGGATTGAGTCTGGTGGACACCTCACAATATCTTACCAAAGTTTCTTCTATGGAATTCTTGCTCTACTCAGGAGGCAACTTTCTATCACCTTATACCTCAACATTGAGCACTTTGGAGGCTAGCATTGTAGAAATTTTGTCATCATTGTATGTTTTATGCTTGTGCCTTTTCATATGGCTTGTTGTCCCTGTATGCATCACAATTCTCGCCAACTTCATAGGGGAACTAAAGCTCCATAACTAAGCTCTCTCACACTCAAAGGGTTTTCAAAATGGCCATGTTTGTGAGTTGTAATAAGTAAAAAAACCAAGCCCTTGTCCTAAAACCCTGAATAGGAAGCCATAGCCATTTGGGTTGAAGCTCATAAAACATACATTTTCTCACTCCTACCACTTGAATCAAGTTCCTGCCACTTTGATTAGTTGATTTAGTAAGTTTCCAGAGCAATATTTACCCATCAAACCAGCAAGGAGGGAAAGATCTATGAAGATTTGAAGGATTTAAGCTCATCAATTCAGTTCAACTATTATCTCTTGATACTATTCATCACTGCCATTGCTCGTATCTCTTGATACAAACAAACTAAACTCATTTTTGAGAATTTTGGTGTTGATTTACTATTGTTCCACTCACTCCCGCAACATGGGCAAAGACTCTCTAACATGCCGCTTCAAAAAAAGTAGTCAGGTTTCATACTTGCCAAACACACATAAAGCTTATTCTGATGAAGAAGGGCCTATGGGCTATAACTAGTGGACAAAAGAAGATGACTTGGCATGCAACTCTTGCAGTTGCTTGGTAGAAAAGTGATGACAAGGCTCAAGCCATCATAAAGCTTGAACTAGATGACAGCTATATCCACCATGTGGATACCTGTGACATATCCCATGACACTTGGAAAAGATTGGATACTCTGTTTGGTGCATAGTCAAAGTCTTCAAAGTATGATTTATTAATTGAATTTCTCAGACTAGACATGAAACCTAACACATCTCTTACAACACATCTGAATTACATGGAAAGTCTCTTAACCCAACTTGCAAGGATCGCGTTAAATTGGTGTTTTACTAAAAAAGTTTACCTCCAAATTATGATAATGTCTCCACTAATTAACCAACATGTCCAATCCTAAACTTGGTGTCATTCAAGCCGCTTTGTTAGAAGAAGAAAAGAAGATAAAGAATAAAGAAGAGCCAAGTACCTCTAAGGATGAACAAGTATTGTATGTCAGTAACAAATATAAAGGCAAAAAGGACCAGCTAGTTCATGATTTCTGCAAAAGGACCAGACATACTGAAAAGTTCTATCATGTCAGAAAAAGGTCTCAAAAGACCTATCGTGCAGCTATGAAAGAAGAAGAAGAAGACCATGGACATGAAGAAGCAGAAGAAGAAAAAGACTATCAAGAGCAAAAGGACAAGCCTCACCAATCCTTCTATTCACACTACTCTGATAGAATTTTTTGAAGCCTTGTATAACCTTGCCCTAATGTTCCTTTTCATAAGCCTGTAAACTCCTCATGTAACCTGGCACTACAGCCTTTGTACACTTTGTGAAGCCCTTGTCACAACCTCCAAATGTCCACCATATTTTTGGTACCCAGACTTAGCTTTGTTTGTGACAGCCTCTAGATGATTGCCATGCTTGTGTTGTGCCCACACTTTGTAGGTGGTTGCTCACTAAAGCCTCTACATGCTTTGTGTCTTTCTGGTTGTGATTGAGGAGGGGTACTGAGAATCAAGCAATCACACCTAGTGTAGCCTCTTTGTATGGAGTAGTTGGGCCAAGGGAAATGCAAGCAATCCAGGAGAAGACACTGAATCCCATAACCACAGTGGTGGAAAGTGCTACCTACCCACCAAAAGACTATGAAGCATTGTACTTGCCTATCATTTGAATGCAATGTCATTATAATTTTGGTCATTTCAATTAGTGTCATTGTTACACACACAAGATTTTGTTTATAAGTCCAAGCTTCCATCTTGGAACCTAATTCACTTGTGTGACAATCATTGTCTCTAAGTTAATGTTATCATGAGTCTTCTCTTTCTCTTCCATCTACCATAGCCATGCTCTAGATCCATGCATTTTAACATTGCTAATATAGATTGATTGTATCCATTATGTCATGTTTTATGACAATTATGATTTTGAGTAAAGTTTTATCTTGTTTATGTGCATGTCGAGAGAGTAACCACCATCATTCAAAGATGATTCTAGTAAAGGGTATGTACTAATTGAATGAATTGCAAGACAATTCTAATAGGAGATCAATCTAGAATATTTGAATGTAGTATTTCTTGGCATTTATCAAGAGGCAAGCAATTTGTGTGGTCAAAATAAAAAAGGGAATTCCAAATTTCACTTCTTTGCTATTCATCTTTGCATAGAAGACTACAAAATATATTTTTTTAAAATGCAATTACAAAATATTGTTTGAGATGGATGTAGTTGGACATGTTCTGTAGCATAATGCATTATTTTGGAATTCAAGTAGGCTAAACATAGTTTTGATTGCAAATTTAGTGATTTTTGTGTCCTTTCATGTCCATGTAGTGTTAAGTTTGTGCATAATAATTTCTAAAAATATCCTAATTTTCCAAAAACCATAAAATTTAGTTGCTTTATATACATAGATTCAGTCCTTGATCTTCATGGTTGAATCCACATGCATAGGATACATTGCAAGCTCACCATGGGATGTAAAAGGAAGAATATTAGATAATAATACAGATTCTTCTTAGAAATGGCCCATAGAAGTCATAGAGGATTGCTTTGATCATCCCATAATTATTAAAAGTCACCTCATGCACAAAAAAATCAAAATTGTGTCTCATTTCTAGCTTGTAGATGACACATAACATTTCTAGGCTTGGTTGAATATATGAGGAAGATTGTGAATGCTCTCTCTGAATCAAAAGAGGTAAATATTAGAGGTCACTCAAATAAACATCTCTCAATTGCCTGCCTATGCCCCACGTGCCAAGGTAAGAATTCACTATCAAAGGTAATTTTAGAAGCCATTCCTGGTTCACGTGGCAACAGTAGGTATTCACCCATTAACAAGGACTTTACTTCTTTTGGGAGTTGGCTTACAATGCCCACTATTAGGGACTATGCCTCTATTTTCTTGGGAAAGATCTGTTTCACAATTTCTTCCTCTACTGATGTGCTATTTGTAACTTCATATTATTCTAAGTTGATGATATTTGTAATGAATGGTTGATTTTCCTTTGAAATTCCTCAATCCAAAAAAAAGTATATTAACACATGTAAAGATGATAAATTTCAACCTATTGTCATATATCAACATCACAATATCTCTCTTCTAGCAAATGTTGGTACTAAAATGAACTTGAGCTACATGAAAAGCTTGATATTGTACATTTAGTTTAGTTATGACAAGTTTAAGAAAATATTTAGTTCATTTTTGCTCTTGACTACACATGTCTCACTACAAGATATAAACCTTATACCGACATTTAAAGCGACGAAAATACAAACAACAAAATATTTGCGACGCATATAGCGACGCAACCAATAAATTTGTGACGCTCATAGCGAGGCCAATAGCGACGCAAGCAGTAAATTTGCGACGCAAATAGCGAGGGTAATAGGGAATTTTTTTTTTTGTGGCAGGGCAACACATATAGCACTGTGTGCTGTATAAGAGCCCTACAAAATAGTTTCTGCACTACTGCATACAAAGCGCTTGCAAACAAAAAGAATGTATACTGAAATCATAAAACTGATACATGAAATAAATACATGATCTCATAAAATGCGATTGGTACAATCATGAAAGGATATCACTAATACATAGAAAATGTCTACATAGATCAGGCGACTAAAAACTAAAGGTGTGTGAGCTCCAAGGATCCAAGGGCGAGCTACAAATCCTCGTCCCCCGAAAGCTCGTCCTGCCACAAAGGAGCATCGAACGGATTCTGCGGAAAAAGAAACAACATATCAATCCACCATACAATAATGCATTCAAATATCTCATGGTAACTACGGACAAGAAAGATGAGTGACTTACAGGGCCGCCGCGTCTATACAATCGGCCGATCAATGCATTGAGACCGTGCCTCTCTGCATATCGAGTCTCAAGGCCTTCCGGATCGCGATTTGTAATGGAGTGCTGCAAAGAAAACAAAATGCTAACTGTTAGAAACATGATTGTTAGTACTAAGAATATTTCAAAAAAACAAATAAGCAAAACAAAAGAGAAACTTACAAACTCCTCCAAATATGTCCTACGGCTGCCACTCCCAAGATGATGCACCACTCCGGCCTCGAGTCGTGGCCTCGCCGCCTCCCGCTCTATTAACTCCAACGTCCTGGCGAATCTGTAGCCTCCTCCCTCAGTCGGCGCCAGTCGTCTGCATCTAACCACTTGGGCTTTGCAGCCCCACTCTTGATTGCCTTGCGTGCGTTGGATCGTCTATGTGACATGTATGCATACATGCAATTCATCATCCAGCCCGTAGAGAATCTATCTACTGCGGTTGGCACCGGAAACTCCTCGTGCAAGGATGCTACTATATAGTCCTTGCTCCCCTCCGGTATGTTTTTCCAATGATCTAGGACGTTGTGCCAAAAAATTGTTGGCACAACTCCCTCATGCGAGCCATCACCCTCCTCCCCTCATCATTCATGATGATGGCTCCTGACCTACTATCAACTAGGTATCCATAACCCCTAGGAGTCTGCCTAAGATGGGTCCTCTCCCATCTCCGTCCACACTCCTGGGCATATCCAGAAGACCCCTGTACATCCGGTGTACCGACGGGGGTACCCTCTCTCGGAGTGCAACTCAAAGGGGTGCCACCAAAAGGGGTACCACCCTGCTGATGGCTACGCAAAAGCCAGAGTAACTGGAGTAGACGTCCCCATAGGTGTGACAAATCCTAGAGGTGACGCAGCTCCAGTTGAACGATGAGAAGGAGACACCACGTCCGTGTCTCCATAGTAGCACCCCCCTAATCCCGATGCAGTCCCTCCCTTTGGCCCAAGTCGTAAGCGTCGAGATCGTCTGCTCGAAGTTGAAGCATCTGATCGCACTGAAGCAGATCTAGTAGAGCGCCCTGACGAAGAACGAGACAGCTCCTGGTCTGCCATCTCTCTGAATCTCGCGAGCTGATCTGGAGACATGCGTGCCATCATGTCCTGAAACTCCTCATCGCTTATCCCTCGACTCATCCTGAAAATGTCACCTACACAGATAAAAAATGGTGTTAGAATAATCAATTTAAACTATACAAAGCATAGTAATATAAATCATTTTTGAAAAATCCATCTTAAAATGCATATCTTATGTACCTTTATGGAAGATCTAAACAACGAATTGAGTAATACAATTCTCCAAGAATGAAATATTCTATGGTCCCATGTTAATCTCCTGACACAACTCTGCATACACTGGAAGGTTGATAGACATGTCACCACAAAAGAACGAGTCTGCCTCGTTCTCAAAAAATTCTTGGACTTCTGTATTTCCATCATTGTTAGCTGATGCGGGCTCCAAACTTGCGGTGGCCTCCACCCCTTGTAATATCGACCCCTCTATTTGCATATTTTCTTCATCTATGATTGGAACATCGCTTTGATCATATACTCTTGCACTTCGAGGAGTTGAAGGTATAACATACCACCATTGAGGTTGTCGGGGGTTTGGATAGAAGATTACCTGTTCATAAACACGTACAAAGTGAGTTCAAACCATTGTGACATAAACCATGTCGTATTACAATTAGCAAGCAAATGACTCTTTGCACCTATTCACAATGGGCCGGCAATACAAAGGTGTCGCGCAAATCCGTCCATTTTTTTTCGGAATCTATTTCGAGAAATCCAGATGGACCTCGTCGAACTGTTGCTCCAGCTCCTCCAAGTACCACTTTGAACCACTGCACATCAAATAGTATCATGGAGAAGCTACGGTAATCCATCGTAATAATACTTTGCAAGTTCCCAAAATACTCCATCTCATCCACAACTGTGTTCGGATCTGTTGCTCGTCGCCGGCTCTCTTGCTCAAACCTTGCCATGACACCACAATCCATTGTGGAGCACATTTTGTCAATACGCTCCACGTGAAAATGCCGTCCACGCGACCACGCTGCACTATATATTTTGTACTGCACATTTGAAACACTCAAATTAGATGAAGCAAGAAAATTTAAATACGACACATTCTAAACCCCCCATCACCTTTGGACTACATCCCCTCGAGAACTCCCACTCCTCCATTGAGACCTCTGTCCCTTCGCTGGATGCTACGGTCAAGGCTCCATGCAATCATTGTATTGACATAAACCGCGGCATCTCCTCCATGCCTTCGGGATATCGAATCGATCGGTGACGTGTACTACATCGGAATTCAGCTCGTGCTTCCTCTCGATCTTGCCTTGCAATCTGGTACTTGGCGAGCCACGTGTCCATGGAGGCATGGTGTAACATACAAAAGCAATTCACCTTCTCTTCCATTGAGGCATCCATTCTTTTTTCTACCCCATTTCCAACCACCACATCTCCAGTCAGTCTATCATCGTCCTTCAGCGTCCATAGCATTTCATTGTCTGGTTCCACCGTTGGTAGCCATTGCGAGATATGCACTAACGCCTCTGACACCAGCCAACCTTCCGCCATGCTACCTTCTGGACGAGCTCATTGTCGCACAAAGCCTTTCAGGGTTTTCATGAAGCGCTCCAAGAAGAACATCCATCGCGTATGGACAAGTCCAGCAATCTCCACTTTGTCCACAAGATGCACAAGAAGGTGACCTTGTATCGTGAGCATACTAGTGGGCATGTATTTCTCAAAGAGACAGACCGTCTCAACTGCTTCCTACCTTGCGGATTCAATAGAGGAGGTCTTAATCTCTTTCTGTGAGATCCATTGCACCAAAGTCGACAACTTGTAAATGGCCCCGTGAATTTCTGGAGTAAGGCATCGTGTGATTGCGACCGGTAGGACAAACTGCCACAAATGAGAAAGCATTATGAATAATGGCCACTTTTCAAATTGCAAAATGCCCACGCTAATTACAATCCATTCTGTTCACAAACCTGACATATCTTATGCCAATCATGGGATTTTAGCCTAGATAATTGGTCATCTTTAGAAAATGCGGACCTGAGAGAACGCATCATACCCGTCGGAGTGCGGATAGACTTGATTACTTGCTTCACAATGCGCTCTTCTTTGGTAGACAAAACCCAGGGAGCGCGAGGAAGCTGCACTCCCCCTTCAACACTCGACTGTGGCCAAAGCGCCTCCATCTTACCTATCTCCTTTAAATCCATTCGTGACCCTATAGTGTCTCTCTTTCCTGTGATGTGGTCCCATAGCAAGCTGCCCACATTCTTGAAAATATGCATGGGATCCAACAAGTGACCTGTAAGTGGGTCCAATATGGCAACTCGTAGAAAACTGAGAACCGTCGCATTCCATTTGGATGTGATTCCGGGTTTACCATTTTCAGCTCATACCAGCTTGCAGCGTTCATACGTGCTGGAGGTCGTCCAAGAAAACCTTCCCTGAGTTCATGATCCTCCGGCAAGAAAGCGGCGTGTCCTTGATATACCCTCTTCTTCATGGTTCGTGACCTTCGGGAGTCTAACTACGGCCCACACAATGGACATGCATGATAACCTGAGGTAACCAGACCTGTAAGGCGAGCCACGACCTAGTGAATACTTGATTGAATGAAATAAAATATAGATATTACCAGCGAGAACGGAGGTCTGCTTACCTGAGCACTCTCCCAATCCCGGAAAGTCATGCATCGTCCACATGAGAATGGCTCGAATGTTGGTTGACCGCCGATCATCGCACCTGCTCATATCTTGCACAGTGACCCCCTCCTCCCACAAAATCTTAAGCTCATCGACTAATGGACGAAGATACACGTCCATATTTTTTACTTTGTAGCGGCCCGGGACGAGCAAGCTAAGGATGAGATGTCCTTTCTTCGTAGAAAGCCATGGAGGGATGTTGTAGTTGACAAGCACTATAGGCCACACACTGTAAGAAGTCGAGCACAGATAGAATGGGTTCACACCATCCATGGCAAGTTCGAGCCGAAGATTCCTTGGCTCTCGCGCAAAGCCTGGGAAGGTAGAGTCAATGTGGCTCCATGCGCGTGAATCCGCTGATATTTGTTGAACTCCATCCGTGGACCTATTCTGCACATGCCACGTTATCAAGCTTGCCATGCCAGACGTGCGAAACATGTGGTTTATGCGGGGGATGAGCGGAAAGTGTCTGAGAACTTTTTGAGGGATGGTTTGCCCTTGCAAGTCCTATCGATACCTGTGAGCACCACACTTTGGACATGTCTCCATAGTCTCGTATTCATCTCGAAACAGTATGCAGTCGTTGATATATGCATGGATGTTATTGTAGTCCATGCCAAGCTTCTGTAAAACATGTCGTGCATCATCACGAGACTCGGGCATGGTATTTGTAGGTGGTAATATATCATATTTCAATAACCTGAAAAAAATCATAAAACACCTTGAAAAAGCACAAATGTTTGCAATAATACTATTTTAAAAAAAATCAATGAAGCCTATGTGCAAGGTACCTGAATAACTCAGTCACACTCGTATCGCTCCAACCGTATCTTGCTTGCACACTTAAGAGTGCAAGCAATGTCTTCAACCGAGATACTTGGCACCCATCATATAATGGTATGGATGCTTCCTCTCTAAGCGGGTCAGATGTCTTAACATCCATGGGAATCAATGCATCGATCATTGCCTCCATCTCAGGCTCCAAGATTGTAGGTAGGTCGAGAATATTGTCTGTCTCCTCTGGCATTGACGGTATAGATGGGCCTTGCGAGTGGTGGATTGGCTCCTGCAATCCATCCATCGCACGTCCACGAACTCTTCTAATTGGCCACAAAGAGTGCACTTCCCCTTGGGTCGAGACATCACCCCCCTGGATAGAAAATTTGCCAACAAGACCCAATCTTATTGTGTATGGTTTTCAATTAGCTTGCGAGTACAATGCATGATTAATATTAACTTCAAATTACCGTTTTCTGAAAATCCGCAATCGCCTGATCAATGATCTCAGATTGAAACTCGCCAAATTGTTGTACGTGTTCTATAGACAATCGGCGTTTTCGTCTAATTGCCAACTTGCATTGAGAGCAAGGACATGGGACACGCTGATTAAGATACGTCTCGCGGTCTTGAACAATAAGACCTTCTTTGTTTTCCATCTTATCTACATTACAGCAAACGAGGCTTAAATGGATAGCTTTATGGAGATGTACGTCAAGTTGCAAGTTGACCATAAATCTTGCATTGTACGTCAAGTTACATAGTAGTTGAGAGATTTATGGAGAAGTACGTCAAGTTACATAGTAGTTGAGAGATTTTCCGATGTTATATCTCGGCCTTGTATCATGCTCAAGGATTTGTTTGTCTCGGTAGATAATTATTCGTTATTGTAAAAAACTGCACTAGAGGGCTTTGAGTATAAGTAATCCATTTTGAGCATCATTGAGGATCTCTTAGTCTAATAATAAATCAGTCTCAACAAAAAGCATCTTAGAAATGTGGTTTTTTTGTCCTAGGATCGCGTATTAAAATTAATGCCATCTATGAAATTTATCAACTATAGTAATAAAATTGATTTCAATCAATTCTACTCATAGTCATAAGACCTAAGAGAAAATATCCTATACTCAATTTAAGGGATTCTTCTTCTATAACAATACTTTTGGGTTCATTTTGATGAAGTACCGTAATGACCATTAGCTAGGGTATCATTTTCTTTTAGTCCTTTCGTTGACTAGCTGGCATGATTTCGAATTTGTTATGCCTATAAAGTTAATACAAAAACAATGAATTATGCATATCACAATTAGATCCCCTATGGACATTATGAAGGACATGACCAATTTTAAGCCATCTTAAAGAGTCACCAATGTACGTGGCCCATGGCAAAGCACATTGCATACCATTATCGATAAGTCTATTATCTTAAATTTCCTTCCCCTCCCTCTCCCTCTCTCTCCCTCTTCCTTTCTTTCTCTCTTTCTCTATTTCTCTCTCATTTCCTCTCCTAAACAAGCAAAAAAGAAAGTGATTCAAACATTAAACAAGCAAGAGGGAGAGTGAGAGAGAGAATGCACTCTCCCTCTCCCTCACCACCCTCACCCTCTCTTTCTCTTTCTCTCCCTCTCTCATTTCCTTCCCCTCCCTCTCCCTCTCCCTCTCTTTCTCTCCCTCTCTATCTCTCTTTCTCTCTCATTTCCTAAACAAGTATAAAAATAAAGTGATTTAAACATTAAACAAGCAAAAGGGAGAGGGAGAGAGAGACAATGCACTCTCCCTCTCTTTCTCTTTCTCTCCCTCTCTCATTTCCTTCCCCTCCCTCTCCCTCTCCCTCTCTTTCTCTCCCTCTCTATCTCTCTTTCTCTCTCATTTTCTAAACAAGCATAAAAATAAAGTGATTTAAACATTAAACAAGCAAAAGGGAGAGGGAGAGAGAGACAATGCACTCTCCCTCTCTTTCTCTTTCTCTCCCTCTCTCATTTTCTTCCCCTTTCTCTCCCTCTCCCTCTCTTTCTCTCTCTCTCTTTCTCTCTCATTTCCTCTCCTAAACAAGCAAAAAAGAAAGTGATTTAAACATTAAACAAGCAAAAGGGAGAGGGAGAGAGAGAATGCACTCTCCCTCCCTCTCCCTCTCTTTCTCTCTCTCTCTCTCTCTCTCTCTCTCTCTCTCTCTCTCTTACTCTTGTTTCCTCTCCTAAACAAGCAAAAAAGAAAGTGATTTAAACATTAAACAAGCAAAAGGGAGAGGGAGAGAGAGAATGCACTCTCCCTCTCCCTCTCTTTCTCTTTCTCTCCCTCTCTCTCCCTCTCCCTCTCTTTCTCTTTCATTTCCTCTCCTAAACAAGCAAAAGAGAGTGATTTAAACCTTGAACAAGCAAAAGAAAGAGAGAGGGAGACTCACCGATGAGATATGGCGAGTGTGGGGCGGCTCCTCTTTGCGATGAAGGCTCCTCCTCTCCTTCGCGAACAACGGCGGCGGCAGTGGCGGCAAGTCTTCTTCCTCTCCTTCTCTCACGACGGTCGCTCTCTCCCTCGCTCTCGCTCTCAAAACTCACAATGGAGCAAACACGAAATGAAAACCGCGCTCGATTTCGGCCGCATTTTTTCCCTGCGGCCCGTCGCTATTTGTGTCGCAAATAGCGACGCCGCTATCCGCCGTCGCTAATCGGCGTCGCTACTAGCTCAAATCTTTGTAGTGTCTACCTAGTTAAAAGCTTAAAGGTTTTCTTTGTCTCAATGAGCAGCCATTTATTTCCAAGAGGAGGGGAGGCCATTCTTTATTCGAAGTTCACCACCAAATCGCCACCATTAATCAACGTCCCTCATGCTAATTCACTAATATGATGTCAGATTTTAAAGCAAACAAGTTTTCACCTATTGTTATTATTAAGTAGGCATCTAATTCAAAGGAGGGGGGGATGCCTATTAAAATCCACCTATGCCTTATTTAACATGCTTCATTCTTTTTCCTACCAACCACAGATTGTGACTCCAATATTTCTTTTGGAATACTCTATAAATTATGATTCTAATATTTCTAATGCCTGGAGAGTGCTTATGAGTAGTGCTGCCAGACAAAGGATTTCAGGTTCTGTCAATACATATTGATTTGATTCATCGTGCTTTGTCATTATCGTGTTTACCTCTTTTGTATTCTTTATCTTCTCTTCCATCTAAGTAATTGGTTTCTATTCCAAACTCAAGTATTTGGTTTTGGTGTTTGTTGATTGCTCTACTTTGTATTTGATTTTAGGTATAGTTGAGCTTTAAGAGATGATTGTTGGTCATTTGGGTTTATATGTTAGTCGTGTTGTGTTCATGAAACAATTAAATTTCTCATTGAGTGTAGAACATTAACAAAGTCACTTCCTTAACTAGCACTCCTTAACGTCTCATTATTAGATTGTGAGAGAGGCCTCTAGTTTTTAGACAAACATTATCATGTTTGTAAGAACAAGGCATTATAGATAATGATGCTAGGAGGCATATTCCACGGTGGATTCTGTGCCACGATGGATTCCGTGAGGTTTTACGATGGATTCCGTAAGATTTTATTACCGGGGCTCATACACAAAGTGGATTCTTCGTGCGAGAAGTCGATGGTGACACCTATTGGCTTTGGAAGGGGGGTAAAATTGTAGGACACCTACTCACGTATCTTCTAGATCACTCCTTCTTCTTCCAGTTCAAAGTGTAATTTTCAACTTGTTAACAAGGATCGCAACCTGTGCGATTTCGCACATCTGTCTTTTTTATGAAAAATCCAATAACTGACTAAAAAAGCAACTTGCTTTTTGCATGCCATCCTAATCTAGAAGCTTTTCTAACTTTTTCAAATTTTTACAATAAATAATATCAAAAAATAGGCTAAAATTATCAAAAATCTAGTATTTTTGGATAATCCATGCCACTCACACTAGTACTAATAACTCAGATCACATTGACTCTCTTGATTAATAAGAAAGTCGGATGATGATGCATTCCATGCTTTTTTACAATGTGTCCGCATAGCATCACAACAATGTGCATCATGCAAAATGCAAACATAATTCCTTGATTATTTAAGATCCTTAACCTCACCTCTCATCACTCAATAAGACAAATATTGTACTCCTCTCCACCTTCCCAAAATCTCACAATCACTTAAGAAAAATAATGGTCCTCAAGATGTTTAACCAAGAAAATAACCTAACTCATAATTGGCGGCATCCATCACGAAGGTCAAACTCACCCAACCACCTTTCCCACTCAACTAGAGGTTCCTAACTCAGTTATGAAAATCCCAAGTTTTGTGTGTGCAAGAAATAGTGCATGCACAATGAAGGTGCTCTCTCAAGTGCACATGCAATGAAGATTAATTACATTTGCAGAGGGCCTCATGCCATGCTACTACTCAACGATGGTGCAAAATGTGCATAAATCCAACCCATGGCATGGAAGTAATTAATAAAATCAGGAGATGACCATCGAGTGTAGTGCATCAAATAAATGCAGGAGCATGAAGTACTCGTAAATCCAAAATCCATGTGATGTGCAAGAGTCTCTAGGCAACAAAATATACCTTGGTCCATGATGTTTGGCATCTTCCAATAAACTCTAGCTTGAGCCTATGCACAAAAACTCCAATCTCAACCAAGGCTATCATATTTCCCACTCAAAAAATCCAACATAAAACGACAAAAACAAATCCTAAGCTAAACAAGCATGTGAAATCCAACAAGGAAATGACAAAACAAATAGCCACATAAACAACTAAGCTAACAAAAACCAACCTATCTACAATCTTTCTAGGGGTTTTTAGTTTTTACAAAAATGCTTAATAGCGTTAATTACTATGAGAAATATGGCTATAACTTCTATTTGTAAAGGTATGCATTGTAGATCATAGTTGTTCTAGAATGCTTGTCTTCACATAAGATGCCAAATGATTGAAAGTTTGTAGTGTGGCCAAGCTATGATGTCATTATTGTGAAGCAATCACATAATGAATCTAGTCTCTCAAATATTAGATACAAAGAACTTTATTAAATATAAAAGAGTTTGAATAACTTAACAAATTCAAAAAGAACAAGAGAGAATGCACAATAGGACCCCCCCAATGACAAAAGGCTTTCATTATGGAATATTGATTTACATAGCTATTTACATTCATATCATATATCTAATTGCAAAGAAAATACAAATATAAATAAAATACAAAGTTTCATATATTGAGAGATTTTCTATAGCTTGCTATAGTTGTTGTAGAGAATTCTATGTGCTGAATCAAAATGTGCTAATATCACCATCACATTTCGAATGTGCCTTACATTCATGTCATATATTTAATTGCAAAGAAAATACATATGTAAATGAAATACAAAGTTTTGTATATTAAGAGGTTTCATATAGCTTGCTATAGTTGTTATAAAGAATTTTAAGTATCAAATCAATGATGTTTTGATATCATCATCGCATTCGCAATGTGCCAAAATATCTAAAACAACTCAATTTAGACTTCGGATGAGGGAAAAATGATAAAACTAAGTTTTTACATTGTTTTTTTAATTTTACAAGTTATTCTATTACTTTTATAAAGAAATCTAAGAAAGCTTTCTAAAAATGGACCATGTAAAGAAAGTAGAAATGCATTTTATAAAAAAAGCTTATTTTGATAAATGCACATATTAAATTTAATACTTGAATATTATTTATATTAAAAATATTGAATCAACTCATTTAATAGTATTAAAGGCCAATGATTTGGTTAAAATTATCACTCAAGAAGTATAAATATATAATTTAAAAATATTAGTTACACACACACACACACACACACACACACACACACACATTATTATGCTTTTACTATATAGATCCACCTAAAGATGATTTATACTCAATAACTCTTTAAAAAGATTAATTGACCTAATTTAGCATAATAATCTACTTACCAAAATACAAAACACAATAGTTTCCTATCATCTATCTACCAAGCATAACATGACCAGTGTCATACAAAGTACTTATATGTGAGATAAGTCAGATTATGTGATAAAGAGACAATGTTGTCAGATATAAAAGTTTTGGGGGGGAGGGGGAGCCAAAAATGGAGGTGGGGGACAAGGCTACGTTTGGTGGGTCCAAGGGGAAAAAAGTAGTGGGTAAAATGTGTACATCACCTCCTCTCTCATTTTTTCACCTCACATCTCTTGGAAAAAAGCCATATTTTTCCTAATGGTAACTTTTAGAATCAAAGTTAAAGTTTTTTGCTCTCAAAGGATTGATGTTTGGAATTCCTTCTTGATTTTTGAAAACTTAAAGGGACATCTTGTGGGAGCTCATGCTCAATCTCAAAGGCCAATGGGCCACTTATTATTTCAAGTGTTTCAACTAAGTGCAATGGATGCCTCTCACATAGCCGTGCACACTCTCACACCTAAAAGTGTACTGAGCTTACCTTTATGCTCAATCGAGTTGTCTCCTTCCTTAAACACTTCGATAGCTCCACGATCCAAGGTGCAAGCTCGAGCAAGCTCGATCCTCAAGCTCCAAGCTCCATGATCCATTGCCGTACACGAGACAAGAGAAGAGAAGAGAAGAAGAAGAGAGGAGAAGATGGAGAGCTTCTCCACCACGGTCCCTCACCCTTACACACTCAATCCCTCACACTCCCTCTCTCACATACTAGCACAAGTAAGCAAGAACAAGAAGAAGAAGAGAAGGAGGAGAGCTAGTTTGCCCACACATAATAAAAATGAGCTTCTTCATTCACTTTTTGCCTTTTATACAAGCCCTAATCCCCTTTGGGCACCCATCCCTTTTTTACACAACTGGCCATTTTAGCCTAGGTTTTCTTTAAATTTCCTATTCCCTTCCTATTTAAATTGTGCCTTCCCCCATTCTCATCTACATTTACCAATTGCACAGGAGGGAGCCTAGCACTCTCTTACAAAAATTTAGGGTGCGCCTTTGCATTTAAAATGCACATTTTCTCTTTTGTACTTGCCCTGAACTTTTAAGATCGTCCTTGCGCTTTTGGCCTTTTTTTTCCTCCTATTTCTTTAGTCAAGCGGACTGCCTTTTTCCACTTTGCCCTATGTCTTTTTAAATTTCTTTTTACTTTCTTTGCACTGGGGTTAACATTACCCCCCTCCTAGCTGAGTGCCAGACCCATGGCACTTGCTGGCACTTGTTGATGAGAGCTCGGGTGGTTGAAGGGTTACCGTGTGGGTAGATGTGATGGGGCTTCATGGAGAGTGAACGTGGAGAAGAAGCCCCACAAAATGGATGTGAGCTTGTGTGGAGGCCAAGAGTAGATTGAGTGGGTGATAGGGGCCTCCAAAGTCAATGGTTGGTCTCAGATTGTCAAATGTACCTAGAAGAAAAAGGAAGTGTACTACCTGGGAGCGTGACTACCTCACCGTGTAGTAGTGTGAGGTGTTCATGCCATTGAAATTGGGAGTTGGGTCGCGAACCTCAAGGAAAGCTTGTGGTATTCCCCCACACTTGAGAACCTAGTTTGTGTACAAGGGGAGGTACTTGGGTGTGACTTAAGGAGGCATGTCATTGTAGGTGAGCAAAAAATCCCTAGGTGTATCTTGCCCTTGATGTGCCCTAAGTGTGAAGTGGGGGGATAAGGAGGGCTAGGGGGTTAGGCATGGAGCTGGCCGCGACTGAGGCCACCAGATGTACCTAACTTGAGAACCCCTAGGTATAGTGTTTGCGGCACTCTGATGTTACATGAGAAAGCTCTTTGTTCCTTTCCTTTTTCTTCATATGGGTCTTTTCTTTGTTTTCTCTTTTCTTTTTCTTTTATTTACATTAGGAGGAAGCATACTAGACATAATCTTGATACTCTTTAGTAGCTACATTTCGAGGAAGCCTAAGAGGTTTGTTAAGGAACTCATGGTTTTGCATGTATCCCGTTTGGTTAATTATTACATTGAGAGGGGCAGTAGAGAGGAAAGGATGATTACACTTTAAGAAACTGCTATCACTCATATCTTCCAAAAGGCTGGCAAGAGAGCAGCCCTTAACATTAGGTGGGTCATTGCACATTTGTCTATCCCTACATTGATATCAAAATAGAGGGGTGATAGGTGCTCTTCTTGGGCTACAAGTTTTTGTTTAAGTAGGATTCACAAGAGACAGAGGTAATCATAAGTGGTAAGGAAATAAAGGTTGGGACATGCCATGAACTTGTCCAAGAAGTGAGTGATGGAGGGTTGAAGGTCTTGTGCCCCAAAGGTCAAGCATTCTTTAGGATTGGCACCATTGACATTGTAGATCAAAGAGAAGTTGTACGTGCTATGCTTTTCCTAGTCAAAATCCACACTGTGGCACCACGGATAAGCCATATGGGTCGGGTCATTCCTTTCGTATAGTAGCATGTTACAAAAGGCCATCTGTGCCTTAAAATTGTTATCCGAGATCTTTCGGTGTCATTTAGGTTGGAATTCATAGCCTTTGACTTTTCTTGGCTCTTCCATGATCTTATCCTCCTAGTATTTTGCAAGCTCTCTTCTCCATAATGTGGGATTTTAAACCCTCTCATCTAGCCATTGCTTCCCTAACCTCTTTGAGAGGTAGATGGCTCCTTCAACCACTTGTGAAGTGTAATGTGTCCGCTCGTCCTCTTGTGGGACACGTCTTAGCAGCCCATCGGGAAGAAAGTCTAGAAAGCGCTACCTGGCACTCGCAAGGAACGTCACAAGGTTTGCGATCTAGGTCTTCCTAAGTCTACCCCGAGCGGAAGTATCCGACCGTTCCCACTTAGGACCGACTTGAAGTCAAAGTTTCTTTCCTAAAAGCAAAGTCTCTAGGAAGTAGCTAGTGTCGAGCTCCAGATAAACCACATTGTGTAGGAACAATAGAGTCAAAGCGGATTTATACTGCACTTGGTTCATGGAGAATGGGAAACGAGAGGGATGCGAAGTTCAACCTCTCTGCCCATAAGGCATAGTCCCATTCTGCTTCCCTAAAACAGCATAAATCGGGATTCTAACTCTACTGACGCTAGGTCTTCACCGTCTCATTATCATGTCTTTTGAGAAAAGTTCCTATCTAGCCGGGGCCACCCTTCCGTAGGACGGACCCAAGTAACGTCTACCGCACTTTCCTCGGTTTGCTTAGTTATCTAATTACCTACCACATTATGTTTGACATGCAAAATCAGCTTTCTTAATTAATCAATTTAAACACAGGTTCCTTCACGCAACTTAGGCACTAACATTAAAAAAAACAATGTCAAGCAAGTTCCTTTTTCAAATATCTGATCTTTATTTATCATAGTCCCGGAATACATCAAGTATCATGCTCGAAGGCTAACCCAACAATCAACAGAATTGCTGCTCCAAGATTCACCCGTAGACTAGTACATGGGCCTCGAGATCCCATCTTGAGTCAGGTTGGCCTCTTCTGTAGGATCCGGAGGCAAGGAATTTATAGCCAAAGCCTCCCTTGGCACCAAAGTGTCCTCTCGCTCCGAGCAACACCCACGGAGAGACCTCTCGTGGCGGGTTCGGTCCATATACGCGGTGCGACTAACAACCCCCTTGAATAGGGCCAAGCAGGTAGTTGGAGGTAACTGAACCTGCCTCTCCCTCCAGGCTTTTAACCTGAAGCATTAAGTATTTTGCCTTAAATTAGTTCCTTGAGCAAAGAAGTTTAAACAATGTACCTAAGTGTACTATCACGATCATTTCAGTGGTCCTTCGTACGACCAACTGCTAAGGTGTTCTTAATAATCACAGTCAATCAGTTTCCAATTTTAAACCTTCCAATCTACCTTCAAATTTGCATAAATCTGGTGAACCTAAAAATGTTAACCCAAGTGTCTCCAATACCAATTCCAAAAATGTAATTTGTTATAATTGTAAGTGTCCTGGTCATATTGCGAGTCGTTGTCCCATGGGAAATACCCATGATTGGAAGAAACCCACGACGCATCTAAATTTTCTTGGAGCTGAAGAATCCAATGAAGACCTTGAAGCAATGCCCGACTTCAATGAGGCCACACTTATTGGCAAAAATTCTAACGAACCTGAAGACCTTGCTGGTAAAATTTCTATGCATGCCTTATTAAAGATGCGATGTAAAATCAATAATAATGATATGACTATTTTGCATGACAATGGTAGTACTTATGATTTTGTTTCAGAAAAAGTAGTTAGAAACTTACAACTTAAAACTATTCCATCTGCCTATAAAATTAAGGCTGCATTTCTAGGACAACGATATAATGGTACTAAAGAAGTTCATAATTTAGAAATTTGTATTGGATCTTATAAGGAAAAGCAAAATTTTTTAGTAGCACCTTTGCAATTTGCTGACGTAATTCTAGGAATACCATGGCGTCACCAATTCAACCCCAGTATAGATTACAACACATAGTCAATGAACATTGAGCACAAAAGTTAAACAAATTTTACTCAAAGGGTTAACAAAAACCGAATTATTTCCAATTATTAGTCATACGCAGGCGAAGCGAGCTTTGCGTAAACAATCAAAAGCTTTCTTAGTATGGATTAATGAAGTTGATGTTACAAAAACTGAACTAACTTTAAAGCAACAACATTTTATTGCTAAAATTTTTTATTGCTTTTTTAATGATTTACCTTTACAACTTCCTCCATCACAACCCAAAGGCCACCAAATTGATTTACTTCCTGGTAGTCAACCACCTTGCAAAGCTCCCTATCGCCATAGCCAATTAGAACAGAAAGAGATTCAGAAGCAAATTGAAGAACTTCTAAGTAAAAAATTAATTTGTCCAAGTAGTTCGCCTTTTGGAGCTCTTGTATTATTAGTTAAAAAGAAAAATCAAACTTACCGCATGTGTATAGATTATAGAGCACTTAATAAAATAACGGTTAAAAATAGGTATCCAATACCTAGAATAGACAACCTTCTAGATAAATTACAAGGAGCAACAGTGTTTAGTAAAATTGATTTAAAATCAGGATATCACCAAGTTTATACATCTACTTTTGATATTTTTAAGACAGCTTTTTGTACACAATTTGGACATTATGAATTCTTGATAATGCCCTTTGGACTTACCAACGCACTAGCTACATTTAATAGAATGATGAATATAATATTTTTGCATTTTCAGCATTGTGTAATAGTCTTTTTCGATGACATTCTTGTTTTCAACAAAACTGAAAAAGAACACGAAGAACATTTATCTTTAGTGTTTAGTTTATTAAAACAAAACCATCTATATGCTAACCCTGACAAAAGTTCTTTCTTTCAATCTGAAATAGAATATTTAGGTCATATTGTGTCTGCCAAAGGCATACACGTAGATCCACGTAAAATTGAAGCAATTAAGTCTTGGTCAACACCTAAAAATATACATGAAGTTCGTTCATTTCTAAGACTAGCTAGCTTTTATCGAAAATTTGTTAGAAACTTTTCATTGCTTACTTTACCGTTAACTCTTTTGTTAAAGAAAGGTCTTGTTTATCATTGGGACGACAGCCAACAACGATCGTTTGAAATACTTAAGCATGCACTCACACACGCACTAGTTTTGCAGTTACCTGATTTCAATAGACCATTCTTTCTTGTGGTTACTGATGCAAGTGATTCTGGCATCGGTGCAGTATTGATGCAAGACAATCACCCTATAGCATACTCTAGTTGTAAACTGAAACCTTCTGAAGTTAAATATAGTACATATGACAAAGAATTATTAGCCATAGTTCATGCATTGCACATATGGAAGCATTATTTAATGGGTTCGGAGTTTATGATTAAAACCGATCAGCAGAGTATTAAACATTTATTGTCACAACCACAAATATCTGATAGACACATACAGTGGGCATCATTTATTCAATCCTTTCATCCACTCATTCAATATCAACCAGGTAAGGAAAATGTAGTAGCCGATGCACTTAGCCGTAGGCCATCATTAAACAATATTTCTGTCATTTCTACTTCTTCGTTAGACACAATGAAAAATACTTATCTTCAAGATCCCAATTTTCATGATGTTTAGGCAAATTTATCTAACAATCAATGGATCCCTACTAATAACTTTCCTGTTTTCGATGGTTTTCTATTTTATGAAAAACGGTTATGTATTACTAATCCGTTTCGTCATTTCATTCTGCAAGAAGTACACAAGCCTCCCTATATGGGACATCGTGATATTATCTCCACACTTAGAAATTTACATGAAGATTTTTTCTGGCCAAATATTCAACATGATGTCTCTAATTTTATTTATGACTATATTGTATGTCAATGCATAAAAAGGCATCATGGTAAGTCATATGGTTTATTACTTCCATTACCTATCTCTAATTCACCTTGGGAGCAGATTTCTATGGACTTCATTACAGATTTACCACAAACTTCTTCACAGAATGATATGATATGAACCATAGTTGATAGATTTAGTAAACATGCTTACTTCATTACTTGTAAAAAGACCTTAAGTGTTGCACAAGCCGCTAACTTATTTCTCAAGCATATTTTTGTGCACCATGGATTGCTGAAAATTATTGTGTCCGACCGAGATCCTTAATTCTGTAATAATTTTTGGATTACTTTGTTTACTAACTTAGGAACTAAGATTGATTTTAGCTCTACATTTCATCTAGAGACTAACGGTAAAACAGAGGCCACAAATAGCACAATTTTGGATTTAATTTGTGCTTACACAATTTCTTCTCTAGCCACATGGGATAATCATTTGCACCTTCTACAGTTTGCTTACAATAATACCACTCACACTGCTACACAAAAGGCACCTTTTGAAATTGTTTATGGTCACAAATTGCCAACTCCCACATTTCGTCTAACTCAGAAAATACCTTCTGTTGACGATTGGATTCAAAATCATTCAAGTATTTATGAGCAAGTTAAACAAATACTAGCAAAGGCCCAACAATCATATGTGAAATAAGCAAATAAAAAGAGGCAAGCTATGATTTATAAAGAAGGAGATTATGTTTGGTTACATGTTGAAAAACGTAGACTCCATAGTGTAGAAAAGAACCCGAATGTAAAATTAGCTCCTCGTTTCTATGGACCTTTTAAAATTCTCCATTGTATTAATCCTAATGCTTACAAATTAGAGTTACCTCATCATTAGAAAATCCACAACACTTTTCACATTAGTCTTTTACGTCCCTTCAAAGGTTCTCTTCCTGTTCACCCTGTTTATGAATCACCACCCTTGATTGCACTTATCCTCATTATTTTGTCAAATTCCACAATCATCCTGTTGAGGAATCTCAATGGATGCATGCTCGTGATTTGCGACCTTTTTTCAATTTATTGTCTCCACATCCAGTCAATAGCAATTGAGAACAATTGCTATCCCACCCAGGGGGTATGTTGCCAAGTGGCACCTACGCAAAGGGATGAGCGCCTTAAATGGTTCTCCGTCAATGGAGGGCACGTTCCTAAGAATTGTCTTAGGCGGAAGGTCGATGGGGACGCCTATCCTTTCCGGGTGTCGATGCAAGTGTGAACATGGGTGGTACCATTTTATCCACACGAGTATTAACATCTTTGTGAATTAATTATTGTATGGAATTCCAAATTAATTGATTTATGTGGCTAGCTACAATTATTCACTTAGTTATTATTCTAACATGATTTTCTGAATTTTTGGCAGCTGATGTGTAGAGCAAGGAGATTTGGAAAGGCACGCCACGTGCAAGCATTTTAAAGATTATTTTCTCAAGAATTTATTTGGCAATTATTGGATTATTGTATTAGATGCACCGCTATTTCTTATAAAGCATGCGCATATTTATTAGCAAAATAGATTTTTAGAAGATATGTCCAATAAAATATTAATGGTTCTAGAGAGTTGTGGGATGCACAACTGCTAGCATCCATTAATTCAGATTACTCTATCTCTTTTCCAGTTCACTCAAACTCTTTACGCAAAGAGTGATTGTAAAGGGCCTAAATCTTGGGCAAAGAAGATTTCATAATATTATTATAAATACGGCATTAAGGGAGTTGCCCACTTCATGTCGGGGGGAGATTGAACCCAATCTTGAGTCGCTTCATCTTACTTTACCTTCTCTTTCAGTCTATTTTTAATTTCTCATGAGTTGTATGCAATTTTATAAGTAAAAGAGAGAAAGAGAGAGCTTCTTCCATTCGCTACGCGCAAACCACGCATCCGTT